>NC_092746.1:17018501-17318501 GCF_047496795.1 Chiloscyllium punctatum | reverse complement strand
TCATTCCAGATGTTTATTTAATCCAAACGATTCCGGGTAATCCAAGATGGAGGGAAAATTGTGGCTATAAGAGCTGTTCCTTTTTTTGAGGTATTTTAGGTGTTGGAGGTGATTTCCACAAACTCCAGGAGCTGTAATTACAGTTTTATATAGGCAACTGCATTGTTTTGGATCTTTGGGGAAAGAAACATCAAACAAAGGCACTTTAAAAAGGAGGAGGAGAGAAAAAGACAGGAACCACATGGTCAGAGAATCAAATGAGAAAGAAACCTCCACTGTTGTCTGACACAGTAGTGAATCTGCACAGCTACTGCCTTTGCTGTATCTCTGGACTTCGGAGTGCACCTAAAAAAAATTAACAGTGAAATTCACAGCTGACCTTGGAGGAACCTTTGTGGGAGAGCTCACATTAGGGTAGCAATTAGGTGCTATAACTATCATCTTACTCTTCTTTTCTTTGTAAATCTACAATTGTAAGTAGAGGGGGTCCTTTTGAGATTATATGTTTTGACGTCTGTCTCTTGATTAAATTTTAAAAATATAAAACACAGATACTAAGTTAACCTGAAGCAATACTTTTTTAGAGCAGTAAGACTGTACTATTTTCTGGCCCTGTCGATAAAGATGCAAAAATGACCTTTAGTAAATTGATGTACCCTTCCTGTCAGATGTGGCAGATTAGATTAGATTAGATTCCCTACAGTGTGGAAACAGGTCCTTCAGCCCAACATGTCAACACTGACCCTCCGAAAAGTAACCCACCCAAACCCATTTCCCTCTGACTAATACACCTAACACTGTGGGCAATTTAGCATGGCCAATTCACCTGACCTTAGGTAAAGTTTCCATGTTACTAATGATTATGTCCACAGCAAGTGTCTTTGGTTGCAAATCCCATCAGACCGCATGGATCAGTTGGAGTGACAGTTGGAGACAAAGAGAGAATTTACAGGACTGGGAGTGTAATGGAAGTTGTAGAAAGGGAGAAAAACTGCAGATACAATCAGGTAGATGGGTTACCTCCACGAAAGGTACAAGAGGGAGGCAGGTAGTTCAGGAGTCTCCTGTGGCTTTCCCTATCTTTAAAAAAGTATGGTGTTTTGGAAAATGTAGGGGATGATGGACTTTCAAAGAAATGGAGCGCAAACAACCAAATTTCTGATATCGAGACTGGAGGGGTATGTCAGGTTCCAAGCAATTGATTGTGATTGGGAACTCTCAAGTCAGAGGCACTGACAGACATTTCTGCGGCCGACAGCGAGAAATCCATGTGTTGCCACGCTGATGCCAGGATCAAGGAAATATTCTCGGGGAGAGAGAGAGAGGGAGAGAGAGAGAGAGAGAGAGAGGGAGAGAGAGAGGGAGAGAGAGAGAGAGAGAGAGAGAGAGAGAAGTTGTTGTACACACTCGAACTAATGACATAGGAAGGGTAAAGAATAACATTCTGAAGGGAGAATATAGGAAGTTAAGCAGGAATTTAAAAAGTAATATCTGGATTATCCTGGTGCTATCAGGTGATGGAATAGGTAGGAATAGTGAATGTGTGGCTAAGGAGCTGGTGCTGGGGTAGAAGTGACCTAAGTAAGAAGGATGGATTGCACCTGAATTGGAAGGGGACTAATATACTGGCAGGGAGATTTGTTAGAGCTGCTTGGGAAGATTTAAACTAGTAAGGTGTGGAGTGGGACCCAGGGAGATAGTAAGGAAACAGATCAGTCCAAGATAGGTACAGTTGGGAAAGGAAGCAAGTCAAACATTCAGGGCAGGCAAGAACAAAGCATAGAACAAGTCAGGACTGATAAATTAAACTGCATTTATTTCAACGCAAGAGGATTAAGAGGGAAGGCAGATGAACTGAAGGCAATGGTCGAGAGCATGGGACTGGGATATCATAGCAATTAGAGCTGTGGCTCAGGGATGTTCAGGAGTGGCAGCTTAATGTTCCAGGATACAAATGCTATAGAAAGAATAGAAAGGGGTAAGAGAGAAGTGGGAATGGTACTTTTGATAAGGGATAACATTATGACTGTACTTAGGGAGGATATTCCTGGGAATTTACCCAGCGAAGTTAGTTGGGTAGAACTGAGAAATAATAAAGGGATGATTACCTTATTGGGGTTTTACTTTAGGTCCCACTTTAGTCAGCAGAAAATCAAGAAACAAATTTGTAAGGAGATCTCAGTTATCTGTAAGAGTAATAGGGTGGTTATGGTAAGGGATTTTAACTTTCCAAACGTTAGACTGGAACTGGCATCATGTTAAGGATTTAGATGAAGAAGAATTTGTTACATGTGCACAAGAAAAGTTTCTGATTCAGTATGCGGACGTACCTACTCGAGTAGGTGCAAAACCTGACCTCCTCTCGGGAAATAAGACAGGGCAAGTTCGAATTGTTTTAGAATCCCTACAGTGGGGAAACAGGTCCTTCAGCCCAACAAGTCCACACTAACCCTCTGAAGAGTTTCCCACCCAAACCTATTCCCCAACCCTATTGCTCTACATTTAAACCTGATTAACACCCCTAATCTACACATCCCTGAACACTATGGGCAATTTAGCATGGCCAATTCACCTAACCTACACATCTTTAGATTGTGGGAGGAAACCAGAGCACCCAGGGGAAATGCATACAGACACAGAGAGAATATGCAAACTTCACACAGTCACCAGAGGCTGGAATCAAACCCAGGTCCCTGGTACTGTGAGGCAGCAGTACTAACCACTGAGCCATCATGCCACCCACTGAGTGACTGAGGGTGACAGTGGGGAGCACTCTGGGGCCAGCAACTATAATTTTATAAGTTTTAAAACAGTAATGGAAAAGGATAGACCGGATCTAAAAGTTGAACTCCTAAATTGGAGGAAGGCCAATTGTGACAGTATTAGGCAAGAACTTTCAAAAGTTGATTGACAGTGGGTGGGTGGGACTGGTGGATGTATGCAGGCAAAAGGACGGCTGGAAAATGGGAAACCGTCAAAAACTGGATAACCAGAGTCCAAAGACAGTATTTTCCTGTTAAGGTGAAAGGAAAGGCTGGTAGGTATAGGGAATGCTGGATGACTAGAGAACTTGAGGTTTGGACAAAAAGAAAAAAGCATATGTAACGTATAGACAGTAGAGATTGAGTGAATTCTTAGAGCAGTATAAAGTCCATTAATACGGAAATCAGGAGGGCGAAAAGAGGACATGAGATAGCTTTGGCAAACAGGATTAAGGAGAATTCAGAGGTATTTTATAAATGCATTAGGAACAAAAGGGTGACTAGGGAGAAAATAAGGCCCCTCAAAGATTAGCAAGGCAGCCTTTGTGTGGAGCCACAGGAGATGGAGGGAGATATTAAACAAGTAATTTGCATCACTGTTTACTGTGGAAAAGGATATGGAAGATACAGAATGTAGGAAAATAGATGGTGACATCTTGAAAAATGTCCATATTACAAAGTTGGTGGTGCTGGATGTCTTGAAACGCATACAAGTGGATAAATCCCCAGGACCTGATCAGGTGTACCCTAGAACTCTTGCGAAGCAAGGGAGTGATTGCTGGTCCTCTTGCTAAGATATTTGGATCATTGATTGTCACATATGAGGTGCCAGTAGGCAGGAGGTTGGCTAACGTAGGTACCACTATTTAAGAAAGGTGGTAAGGAAAAAGCAAGGGAATTATAGACTGCTGAGCCTGACATCAGTGGGTGGGCAAGGTGTTGGAGGGAATCCTGAGAGGGAAAGAACTTACATCTATTTGGAAAGGCAAGGACTGATTAGGGATAGTCATGATGGATTTGTGCATCTGAAATCATGTCTCATGAACTTGATTGAGTTTTCTGAAGTAACAAAGAGGATTAATGACAGCAGAGCGATAGCCTTGATCTCCACGGACTATATTAAGGCATTCAACAAGGCTCCTCATGATAGACTGGTTAGCAAGATTAAATCACATGGAATACAAACCGAATTTGTCATTTGGATACAGAACTAGCTCAAAGGTAGAAGACAGAGGGTGGTGGTGGATGGTTGCCTTTCAGGCTGGAGGCCTGTGACCAGTGCTGTGCCACAAGGATCAGTGCTAAGTTCACTGCTTTGCGTCATTTATATAAATGATTTGGATGTGAACATAGTAGGTATAGTTAGTAAACTTACAGATAACACAAAATTAGAGGTGTAGTGGACAGTGAAGGAGGTTACCTCAGAGTACAATAGGATGGGCCAATGGGCTGAGAAGTGGCAGATGGAGTTTAATTTTGATAAACATGAGGTGCTGTGATATGGAAAGGCAAATCAGGGTAGGACTTATCCACTTAACAGTAAGGTTCTGGGGAGAATTTGGCTGAAAAAAATAAGAGACCTTGGAATACAGGTTCCATAGTTCCTAGAAAATGGATTCACAGATGGATAAGATAGTGAGGAAGGCATGTGGTATACTTTTCTTTAATGGTCAAAGAATTATATGTATGAGTTGGGAGGTTATGTTGCGGCTGTACAAGACATTTGTTGGGCCACGTTTGGAATATTGGTGCAACTCTGGTCTCTTATATGAGGGATGTTGTGAAACTTGAAAGGGCTCAGAAAAGATTTACAAGGATATTTGTCAGTGTTAGAGGATTTGAGCTATAGGAATAGGTTGAATAGGCTGGGGCTGTTTTCCCTGGAGCATCGGCGACTGAAGGGTGACTTTAGTGGTTTATAAAATCATGAAGAACACGAATAGGATAAATAGCTTTTAGCTGGGATAGGGGAGGTCAGAAGTAGAAGGCATAGGTTTAGGGTGAGAGGGAAAAGATATAAAAGGGACCTAAGGAACAACTTTTTCATGCAGAGGATGGCGCATGTATGGAACGAGCTACCAGAGGAGGTGGTGGAGACTGGTATAATTACAGCATTGAAATGGCATTTATGGGTTGGATATATGAATAGGAAGAGTGATACGAGCCCAGTGCTGGCAAATGGAACTAGATTAATTTAGGATATCTGGTCGACGTTGACGAATGACAGAGAGGTCAGTTTCCGTAGTGTACATCTCTATGACTTTATGACTGTATCTCAGGTTCCCAAACCTTTCCATTCTCATCCTTCATTTTCACAGGAATAATGCTGATCCTGAATTAGCCTAAGATTCCCATATGCCCAAGGTGGATTTACCTTTAAAACATTCCTCAATTAGTTCCTTTCTAACACTCTCATAGTTTGTCTTGCCGCACTTTAATATTGTCACCTAAAGACTGCTCTTATCCTTATCCATATTAACTTAAAACTCTGAATTATGGTCACTGTTTTTGAAATACTCCCAAACTTAAACCAGCTTGGCTCCTTCTTGCATAGGCTGCGATAAGTAATACATTGATTAGCAGTGCTGCTTTAGTGCCAGGGACCCTGATTAGATTTCAGTCTTGGGTGACTGACTGGGTGGAAATTGCACATTCGCTCCTTGTCTGCCATGTGCTCCCATTTCTTCCCACAGTCCTAAAACGTGCAAGTTAGGTGGATTGCCTGTACTGTCCACGAATGTGCAGTCTAGGTGGATCAGGCATGTGTTAATTACAGGGTTATAGGGATAGGGTGGAAAGTTAGGTTTGGATGGAAGGCTCTTTGGATGTTTAGTGTGAACTTGATGGGCCAAGTGGCCTCTTTTTGCACTATAAGGCCTCTATGATTCGAATTCTAGATCTAGTACTACCCTTTTCCTCACACTATTTACATATTACTTCAAGAAACCCTCCTTAAAGCACCTAACAAATTCCCCACAAGCCAAGCCACTGGGATGAGGGGTGTCTTGGTCACTATAAAGGAAGTTAAAAATCACCCACCATAACAACACTTTTTTTTTCCAGAATCTGTCCATACATCTGTTTCTCTATTGCCTATTGGGAAACCTGTAGTACAACCTGAAAGTAATTGTATCCTTCCTATTCCTATGGAATTCCCCTCTTGGCCTTCCGTTTGGAGCTGCTGTAGGTGGTATTTTATAAATGTAGCTTCTGGGAATCTGTGGCCTAAACTGCCATTTACAGAAAATCACTGCTGTAATGGGAACAACTCCAACTCAGTTGTTGATTAACTGGGTTCTTGGGGGTTGCAGACATTGCAGTTTTAATCAGCTAGGGGCAAGGATTCTTTCTTCCAGGAGGCAGTTTTACACTATGAAGAATGCAGAGTTGGCCAGTTATCATGTCCTGCAGATTGTGATCGAGTCAGGCTGCTTTGAGGGCTGAGCAGCTAATGATAGGGGAGCCTCAAGCCTTAAATTTGATTAATAGGCAATGAGGTGCCTGTTAGCTGTGCAGATAAACGTAGGGAGTAAATAGGAAGATGTTAGTGATCAGGAACAGTACAGTCTGGGGGATAGGTAGAAAACAGTATAGTCCAATGTTCGCTTCCCATGTTTGCATGGGTTCCTCTAGGTGCTTCAGTTTCATGCTGCAGTCCAAAGCTGGGCAAGGTACATGGACTGGTCATGCTAAGTTGGCTTCATGACTGGGAAATCCAAGAGTTGTGTGGCATGCCCAGTGCTGAGGTTAAAGAATCTCTTCACGGATGGAGATGAATTGGGAATGAGAATTAAGCATTCAGCTGTTGTAGACCACATATGCAGCAAAGCCATAGAACTAGAAATGATCTGCTGGTCAGAGGTTAGGGTCTGACTTTATTCACTTATTCAGCGTTCTGTGTATGATCAGTGTTACCTGGGCTGTATGCCAACTGAGATAGTTTCAAGCAGGGTTGGGAAGTTAAACATATGATTCCAAAATGATTGTGGGAAGAAAAGATTTCTACTTATAGTAACACTAGTACTCAACAAAGGGAATTATTCTGTTGAGACAGATTCCACTTTTAAGAGAATTATTTTATGCATTGGAAGTCTCCCTGCAAAAAAAAATGGCTCTATGCACATCTGTTGCACATTTTCAATGTCCCTGAAAAGTTTTCTAGAGCTTTAAAATAACGTGGGCAGGGAGGGAGACAGATCAAGCAAAGGGAGGTAGAAGATACAAAGTTGAGGCAACACAAGAGTAGGGCACTGTGGCTAGAACAGAACAGAGTCTCAGAGGATTTAATAGTAATTGTGGATCAGTAAGGCTTACGCAAGGAACTGCAGTTTAAAAAGAAAGATTGTTTATCTATGGACAAAGCATCCACAATTAGCTAACTGAACAAGTGGTAAAAGCAAACAACAGCAAAGAACAAAGAATTCAGGACAGGAAAAGGCCCTTCAACCCTCTAAGCCTGTGCTAATCATCATACCCTAACTAAAAAACAAACTTTCTACCCTTATTCAGTCTGTATCCCCTATTCCCTCCCTAACCATCCAGATGTCTCTTAAATGTCACCAACATGCCTGCTTCCACCACCTATTCCAGCAGTGCATTGCAGGCTCCTATCATTCTCTGTGAAAAATGGCCCTCACACATCTCCTTTAAACCTTTGTGTCACACTGAACCAGTGCCTCCTTGAAATTGAAACTTCAACCCTGGAAAAAGCCGCTGACTATCCATCCTATCTATGTCTCAATTTTTAGACCTCTATCAGGTCTCCTCTCAGCCATTGTCTTTTTACCTTTTCCTCATAACAATCCCCTCTAGACCAGGCAACATCCTGGTGAACCTTCTCTGCACTCTTTCCAAAGTTACCCTGTCTTTCTTTGGTAGTGTGGCGACCAAAATTGCCCACAATACTCTAAAATGTGGCCCGACAAGGGTTTTATATAGCTATATGTACTCCATGCCCAAGCCAGTAAAGGCATGCATGCCATATGCTTTCTTAATCACATTGGCCAACTGTGCTGCCTTGGGCTAAGAGAGTTAAGGCAGGTGGTGATTTATACAGTTAGTCAGTAATTTATACACAGTCAGATCCCAAAATACAGGCATAGGTAGGGAGAGATTGTTCTAACAGAGAGGATTGAAGGAAGCAATTGACCAACAAACAATTAAACTAGTTCAATTTAGGAAACATGGTCGGCCTGGATGAGTTGGGCTGAATGCTGTTTCTGTGCGGTGACCATGAATTCCACAATATCAGCCAGAGGGAAGAACAAAAAGAAAGCACGAAGACACGAGCAACATTTTAAAACCACCCTATCCCTGCTCCTCCATATAGGTCACATTTGGGATCAGTGCAAAGGTTCTCTTTAAGCTGGGTTTTTCAAGAAAGCGGAAAAGAGAGAAAACTAAGACTTGCAGATAAAACTAAGACTTGCAGATGACTGTCAGACAAACGTCTGACAGTCAGAATGTGACTAGGGAATCTATTAAAGACATCTAACACCACACTTAGAAATATCTTGGCGTTGTCAAAGTAGTTTCACATAAGAATTTCTGTCCATTTTTTAAAAACGATACAACTAGTAGGGAAGACAAAGAAGAACCAAGTAGGTATATTTCAAAAAGCATTCAGCAAGAGGTCATATAGAACAGGCGAGACATGGGTTCATGGAGTTGCAAATAAATTTAATAGTATGCATACAGGAATGGTTATTGAAAGAAAGTGCAGACAAAAATAAATAGGACATTTTCAAATTGACAGTGGTTAGCACTGCTGCTTCAGTTCTCAGAACCCAGGTTCAATTCCAGCCTTTGATAACTGTCTGTGGAGTTTCCATCCTCTTCCCATGGAGTCCTTGAAGTGCTCCAGTTTCTTCCTGCAGTCCAAAGATGGGCAAGTTACATGGACTGATCATGCTAAGTTGGCTTCTCGTGTGATAGGGATGTCGAGGCTGGATGGATTAGCCATTGTGAATGTGGGGTTGGGGGTGGGATCCTTTTCAGAAGGCTGATGCAAACTTGATGGGCTGAACAGCCTCTTTTTTGCACTGTAGGGATTTTGTAAGTTATATTAATGACTTAGACAATTATGTATCCACATTTCTTGACAGTACAAAGACAGGTGTAAATCTAAGCTGTAAGAAGGACCAAGAGGTACAGCAAAGCATGTAAATAAAACAGATTAAATGAGTTGGCAACAAGATGGCAGATGGGATAATAAAGAGAAAGTATTTCATTCACTTCCAAAAAATATGAAACCTGTAAATTTTGAACTTCAGAGGGACTTAGAACACAGCAATTACTCATTAGAAAAGGAAAATGTCATGTTAATTCTTAGTGTGACGTGATTGAAGTTCAAAAATAATACAGATTCTGAAAGGGTTTAACAATGCACCAGTAAGGTTGTTTCCAATGATTGGACAATCAAACATGGTGGCACAGATAAGGGGGCGATCATTTAGGATTGAAATTAGGCCACAATTCATGCAAAATTGTTGTGCAGCTTTGAAAATTCCTGCCCCATAGATTTGAGTGTCATTGTTGAATGTATTTAAGGTGGAGAAAGACAGATTTTTTTTCCCAGGAAATCAAAAAATGAGGAACAGGCAAATATCAACCCAGCTCGAGATATTAACAGGAAAAGACAGGGTAGATAAATTATTTCCACTGGCTATGAATTCTAGAACTAGGAGGTGAACTAGTATGAGAATTAGGGTCAGACAATTCAGGAGAGATGTTAGGAAGCACTTCTACACACAAAGGATGGTTGATAGTTGCAACTTTATTCCACAAACAGCTCAGTTATTAATTTTAAAATCACAGATAATTACATTTTTAAGAAGCATAAGTTCGAAGGGATACAGGCCAAAGACAGGTGGAGTTAGGCCACAGATTAGCCATGATCTTTGAATGGCAGAACAAACTTAAGAGACTGAAGGGCCAACTTCTGTACCTATGTTCCCATGTAAATGGCAGAGCAGGCTTAACAGACTGAATTTTCTACTCCTGCTCCTAGGTCTTATATTAGACAAGGACACAACCTGCCTCACTGACTGTGAAATGTTTAACATACTGTGCAATGAAATCCAGTTCACCAGCTGTTCTAAAGTTTTTCCAATGTAGATTAATTGCTAAGATGACAGACATTCCCAATTTCACCAGGAAACAATCATGATAACCAGGAAGTGTACATTCAAGTCACTGAAATAACTTTTTTTCCCTTCCTCTTTTAGATTTCATGCAACTTCAAAAAAAACAATTTAAGGCATGTGAGCATGTATGATTAGCTGAAAATTGTACATTAAATGTTCAGAAAAAAGATTCAAATTGGTATGCATTATTTTTCAATGCATTATGGGTGCACAGCTTACCAATTTAGCAATGGGGACGGCCTATGCCTTCCTCTAAATTCATTGTTTTTTGTTTTGAGAGGGGCAGCCCAGATGAAAGCAGGTAGCAATCGCCTTAGTTAATTAGGAATCTAACTCCTGAAGAAACCCACAGAATTTAATTGTTGAAGACTGTTCAATTTAAGATTCTCTAGTAACTCCTACTACATCTTAATGGAAGAGAGAAAGGTTACAATACAGTGTAGCTTCGGAACTGTATCCCAAACCTTAGTGCCTAGTCAGCTGAAAGCTCAGAGCAATTGTGAAAACCAGGCCTGCAAGATATCAGAATTGGAAGAGAACAGGGATCTCAGGATAATTATGGAAAGATTCTGAAGATAAAGGGGAGATCAAGGAGGAATTTGAAAATATGAACTAAACTTTTAAATGAGGCTACCTTTGAACACTTTCCTGTATTCCTCACCATCTTGGATTCTACATCCCACTTCAGATTCACTCCCTTCATTATCTCCCTCTCTGGAAAACTAACTGTAAATTGACAGCACATTCCAGATTCCAACTTAAAATCCTTTTGGTGTTCAAAGAGCCATAACTATTTCTCTCATTCCACCACCTAGTCCCAAAGCTTTCACCATTTTCTGTGCTATCTAGGAGGACTCCAACCTTCACGTTTATGGATGCCAACATATCCTGTGCACAATGGGTGACAAAGTGAGATCTGACTGAATCAACTCAAATTCAATTGAACTTCACAACTTGCCAAAACCATCACAGCTCTAGGATCACAGAACAGAATTTCTGAATGTTATTTTTGAACACCAAATTTCTTCTTGAAAACATTCTACATGAAACTCATTCAACACCCAGTCACATTGTAAGGAGCTTATGGGCATCCTTGAAAGCAATTGTTCATCTACCTCTGGTGCTTCCCTCTTTCATCCTGTTAAGGCAAACAGTGTCATGCTTCAGGCCTGGGCTGTGGTCTCTTTGCCAGCTCCTCTCCCATCTTATTCAGTGAGCTCTCCAAATGAATTTTGTCTTGATTGCCTATCTTCTCCTTCCTCAATTCCATTCCCATTAGTTAACTCACCACTAAATTTCTCTTCCTGTTTTCCATGCTAGTTGAGATCATGAACTGCTCAGTACCTGAAGGAGCTTCAGTACCTTCAGACTTCCCTTCCTATTCTCAGATCTATAAATCAACCATCTCCTCCATAATTATCCATTGAAATTTCACCCTTCAGATCCTAGCCATTCAAAAAAAACTAATTAATTAGAATCATAAGCAACAATACCTGTGACTTTGATAGTCATGTATTATTCACTTCTCATCCTGATCTCTCTGCAATCTTCAACACAGTTACACATAGCCATCCCCATCCAATCCTTGCCCACTGCTATTCAGCTTGGATCCCATATATATCTGATTACAGTCAGACGAACAGCTTCAGAAATAACTGCTGATCTGCACACCCATCAGTCCCTTATCAAACCTATCCTGAACTCTATCCTACCTGATTCACGTGCTGACCTTGGCAAATTTACCACCGAATTGGAGTCAACTTCTATATGTATATGACAACGCCCAATTGGATCTCTCCAATCACAACACAAGCGATAGCACAGGCTTGAGACTGAATTGCTATTCCTGCTTCTTGTTCATAACTTCCATCACCAATTTTAATTCAACTTGCAGTCATCTTAAGACACCATATCACTAGTTTGTGAACATTTGAATTAAATAAACCTTACGTCCCACATTTTTGCGACTCTCATACTGATATCTTTTAAATACTTCGTTAGTGGTCTTTTTAAAAGTAATCAATAAATTGATTATTGAAAGCAAATGTTCTTGAAAAATGAATAACATTACAGAATTGTGGCTCAGTCGTTACCAGAGCAGCCTCATAGCACCAAGGTTCATTCCAGCCTTGGGTGACTGTCCATGAAGAGCTGTTGCATGTTCTGCCTGTGTCTGCGTGGGTTTCTTCCCACAGTCCAAAGATGTACAGGTCAAGTGCACTGGCCATGCTAAATTGCTCTGTAGTGTCCAGCAATGTACAGGCTAGGTGGATTAGCCATGGGAAATAGAGTTAGAGGGAGAGTAGGAGGGTGGATGGACTTCAGAGGGTCAGCATGGACTCTAAGGGCCAAATCGCCTGCTTCCGCACTATTGGAATTCTATGATTCTGTGCAACATAGGAACTTAGAAGGAGTAAGTCACTCCGCTCTTTAAGCATATTCTGCCTTTCAGTATAAAAGTGGTTGATCCTCTATCTAAAAGCAATATTCCAGCTTTCTTTCCATACCCTTTTTTTCGATATTAATTGCATAAAGAAGAGAGATTCTCTTTCTTGAATATATTCAGTGACTTGGCGTCCACAACTTTCCGTGCTAAAGAATTCCAGAGCAAAGACAGAAAATGCTGGAGAAACAGCAGTCTGCCAGCATCTGGGGGACAGAAAGACTTAATATTTTAAATCCATTAAGAAAGTTCTTCAGTAGCTGGAGGGGGTCATACTGGACTCTAAACATGAACTCTCTCCACAGATGCTTAAATATGGAGACCACAACTGCATGCAATACTTCACGCAGTCTCAAAGACCCTGTATAAGTGCAGTAAGATATCCCAGATTTGAATTCAAAATTTTCTGGCACTGAAGAGCAAAATACCATTTTGCATTCCTAACTGTTTGCTGCATCTGCCTGGAGACAAAAAAACTGCTGATACTGGATTCCAAGGTAGACAAGCAGGAGGCAAGAACACAGCAAGCCAGGCAGCATCAGGAAGTGGCATAGTCAACCTGAAGGGTTACATCCGAATCGTTGACTTCACCTCCTGATGCTGCCTGGCTTGCTGTGTTCTTCTATCCTCCTGCTTGTTTACTGCTGCATCTGACTGTTTAATTTCATTGACTGGTATACAGGGACACCCATATCTCATTGTACATTCACATTTCCAAATATAGTTGGCATGTCATGCTGTAGCTGTACAAGACATTGGTGAGGCCAGTTTGGAATACAGTGTTCAATTCTGGGCTCCCTACAAAAGGAAAGATGTTAAACCTGAAAAGATTTAAGATTGTGGCCAGGATTGGGAGGTTTGGAGCTAAAGGGAGAGGCTAAATAAGCAGAGACCTTTTTCTCTGCAACATTGGAGTCGGAGGGGTGATCTTAGGAGGTTTATAAAATCATGGATAGAGTGAATAGCCAAGGTCTTTTTCCCAGGGTAAGGGAGTCCAAAACTAGAGGGCATAGAGGCGAATGATATAAAAGGGATACAAGGGACAACGTTTTCACAGAGACTGGTGTGTGTACGGTTTCAGCAGCCAAAGGAAGTGGTGGAGGCTGGTACAGTTACAACATTCAAAAGGCATCTGGATGGTACATTAATAGGAAGGGTTTGGAGGGGTTATGGCCAAATGCTAGCAAATGGGACTAGATTGCTTTAGGATATCTGTTTAGCATGGATAAGTTGGACTGAAGGGTCTGTTTCCATGCTGTACAACTCTGTCACTCTGACATGTCACCTTTCTTAACTAAAAGAAAACTGCAAGGTTTGTGAAGGTTTGTAGCTCAGGTTGGGGTTTAGGGTGGAGGTTGAAAAAAAAATTTAGCCCCTACAGTCTGTGATGTATAACGCCACGAGTTGATATCGCCATTAAAATAATATAGTCTGTCTTTGTTTTCACACCATGTAAAATGTCACATTTAGCCAAGTTGTACTGCATTGGTCATGTGTTTGCCTAATAAGAGGCAAATAAGCAGCATTAGGCACCTTAGGTACGTAAATTACAGTCCAAAAACTTTAATTGGGACAGCCAGTAAAAACAATGGGCAAGGCATCAAGGGCTCCTTGAGGGTGCTCCTCTGGGTCAAATCACTAGGCTGCTACTAATAAGATTAAAGTATGAAGCCATTGCAAAAGTTTGACTGAATCATTGGTAATGATGTCACAGGGATTATGACTAAGTGTGTGTCACTTGCAGTGACAGCAGAGTACAACACACCGATCATTACATTGTGTCAGGGAATAAAAAGGCCATAGAAGCAAAAACAAAGCACTGGACTTTAAAGTTATCGAGGAGAAAGTGAGTACTGCAGATGCTGGAGATCAGAGCTGAAAATGTGTTGCTGGAAAAGCGCAGCAGGTTAGGCAGCATCCAAGGAGCAGGAGATTCGACATTTCGGGCATGAGCCCTTCTTCAGGAATCGTGAAGAAGGGCTCATGCCCGAAACGTCGATTCTCCTGCTCCTTGGATGCTGCCTAACCTGCTGCGCTTTTCCAACAACACATTTTCAGGACTTTAAAATTATATCCATCTCACAATAAAGAAAGTTATGCTAAATCTATATCAATTCTTGGTTAGACTGTACTTGGGAGTGCAATGCACAGTTCTTGTCATAGAACAGTAGTACACCACAGTAGAGGCCCTTAAGCTCTCAATGGGCTGACCTTTTATCCTACACTAAGATCAAAAAACTACATACCCTTCATTTTCCTATCCAAAAGTCACTTAAATTTCCCAAATGTATTGGACCCTACCACCACTGCTGACAGTGCATTCCACCCACCCACATTTCTGTCAGCGATCAAAATTATGAAAAGGATATAGAAGCAATCAAGAGGGTGCTGAGTACATGTATAATGCAGATCCTCAAAGAACTGCATTTTCAAAAAGAAAAATTCAGGTCATAGAGATGTACAGCATGGAAACAGACCCAATCGGTCCAACTCGGCCATGCCAACCAGATATCCAAACCCAATTTAGTCCCACCTGCCAGCATCCGGCCCATATCCCTCCAAACCCTTCCTATTCATATACCCATCCAAATGTCTCTTAAATGTTGCAATTGTACCAGCCTCCACCACATCCTCTGGCAGCTCATTCCGTACACGTACCACTCTCTGCGTGAAAAAGTTGCCCCTTTAGGACTCTATTATATCTATTAATAGAAAAGAGGCTACCAAGAAATCCAATATGAATTCAAATGGATCTACTTTACCCAAAGTGCTGAGAATCTGGAACATTCTTGCATAGGAAATAGTTGAAGCTGATAATATCTATGCGTGATAAAGGAAATAGAGGATTACTGACAGATTTGGACAAGTAAAGGAGGGGAAGTTGAGTGAAGCTTAAGTACCAGCATGGACTAGTTGGGTCAAATGGCCTGTTTCTATCCCGTTCATCCCACAATGTAATCCTATTGGAGGAACTAATCAGCCAAGAGGCCCAGGAGTTTAACAGTCACCAAAGGTGAGAACACCCAGTAAATTCTGTTGATTTCATAGAGCCAACATAAACAGAATAATCCTCAGACAAAGGAATTAGAATCACCCCTTTCCCCGGGGCTTAACTTGAAGGCCAATGTAACAAAATCAACATTCGAAGAATGAAACCTTCACTCATGTGGGATGTCTGGCTATGGTGATGAGGCTCAAGGACCAATTTGCAATAGCTCCCACTTGCTTCTCTTGTTAGTGATGGTCAGGTGAAAGTGCACGTGGAAACGGTATTCAGACACTTAATTGATTCAGCCTTTCTCCACAGTATTTTGGCCACACTTTCAGTACACAAATTAATAGATCATTCTGGAAACACCAGTTGACAAAATCATCTACACAACAGTTGCTAGAAACAGGTGGTCATCATATTATAGACATAAATATGTCTGTGTTCAAGTTCAGTAACAGATCTATTTCCAGTTAGGCATGACTAAATACCTCGTGACCTGAACATAATTAGTAAACCTACAACAAGATAAATCCACATGGCCAGCCTACGTGTATTTTTGTTTAATAAATAGCATTCCGTTCCACTTAGACATCAAAACAGGCTATACAAAGCGCTCAGGAACGTAAAACTGCATGTGGAGTAAATCAGAGGTGAAGGCAATATATGTAACGACCGACATCCTGAAATAAAATCTAAGTAGCAAATTTCATTATAAGCTCAGGCATTTGTTTTCTTAAAATTTGTATCTTCTGCTGTTTTTTAAAAAAAAACTTGTAGAATGATGTAATAGAATCACAGATCAGATGCAGCTTAAAAGATCATTCAGCCCACCAGCTCTCTGCAGGAACAATTTAGTGAGTTGCACCTCACACTTTTTCCCCCCCAAAACACTCAATGTTTTCTTCCTTCAAGCACTTATTTAATTCAGCTATGAAAGCCATGACTGAATTTGCCTCACCACTGTTTCAAATACCTGTAGTGCATTTTTGATTAATACCACTCACTCAAAAAAAAAACTTTCCTCACGTCACCTTTGGTTCTAGAACCTGCCAGTCATGGATCCGATTGCTATCTACTGTCAAGAACCCTCTTGATTTTGAGCTCCTCTATCAAAGCTTTCCCCAACCTTTGTCATCACCTGGAGTGTTATGTCCAGTCTTGTCACAATTAAAAAAAATTAGGAAAAAAGAAAAGAGTCTGACTTCTCCAGTTTATCTTGTAATGAAGACCCTCATCTCTAGAGCTATTCACATGCATCTTTTCTGCGCCCTTCACATTGTTCCAAAAGTGTGCTGAGCAAGACTGGATGTAATAATCCAGGTGATGCCAAACTGGTATTTTATAGAAGGTCTATTTTGCCTTTATTGTTTTTGTTCACTATTGTTCCCATTATGAAGTCAAGATGTTTTGCACTTCTCAAAACTACTTTCTTAAATGTGCCTGGCCTTCTGTGATTCTGCCAGGTCTTTACTGATAGCCAATATTATATTTCATCTTTCTTCCTAACAAAACAAGTGATTATTTTGCACATCTCTGCATTAAGTCCTCCTGTCACATGCCTGTATCTTCCACCAGCCCATGCATGGCTTTTTGAAATCGGTCACTATCCTCCTCAGTATTCATGACATGGCCAAGGTTTGTGTATTTTAAATGTTTTGAAACAGTGCCATGTACACTTAATGACCTGCCCTTAAGATATATCAAGCAAAACAGTATTGTCTTACCAACCCTTTGAGAACTACACTGAATCCTTCTGGCTGGTTTGAGACAACATTGTAATTGGTTTCTTGCCCTTTAGCCAGTATGGTGTGTTGAGAATAGAAGGATCTATTCAGCTCAAGTGAGTCACCATTGAGAGCTTTGAGCACATGCCTTGTCCTTTGGCAGATAAAGGCAACCTCATGTATAACCAGATGCAAAGGAATGTGTAAAGGAAGCAGAAACGATTCAACCTGTGCCTCAACTGATTTGTTCCATTAGCCATCAGATTTACAGTGTGCAGCTCTGGCACAAAAGGAGATCAAAAGGTACATACTCTCTTTGACACTGCTAAGACAGATGGCCCTCCAACTGACTGGTAGTTTTTGCCATCAAGTGTCTGTCCTTTAGAAGGCCAGGAGCCCCAACAGTCACTAGTTAGTTACTGAACAGTACAGAAATGTAGGCGAGGACCATAGAAATACCTCAGGATGGGTTACTCCAGCTTTTGGGCTGGTCAAAGCTGTGATTCGTTGACAAGTCTGGCCTTGGTCATTGGAATTACTTCAGCATGTCAAGCAACCATCTTCAGAGATACAACCTAAGCTAATTTCCTTCCTGTCCCTCAGGCCTCCTCATACTCAGGGCTCTAATCTATGTGTCAGATGTTCAATACCACCCTGTTTGCTTACTGCTGACTTCCTTGTAGTCAAGCATTCCAAGCAGAGTCTGGCATCCTGCCCCTGCTTTCAAAGAAGGATCATACAGGACTCAACGTTAATCCTAGAGGAGGTTCAGCGCCCCCAGGCCCACAATTCCTGATGAAAGGCTTATGCCCGAAACATCAATTCTCCTGTTTCTCAGATGCTGCCGGGCCTGTTCAGACCCCCACACAGGTATTAAAAATGCCAGCCTATAAACGTATTCATACAAACAATTCACTGAACGGAATCTGATGTCCTCAGAATCGTTGTTGGTTTTACAGTGGTTACAAAAACTTCAGCATTTGAAGTAGCAACAGTGGCTGCTTAATAAATGTTAAAGGCAGAAATCAGTTAACAAATATCGGTGCGATAATTGTTATATTCATCTGCTGACACAGCATATCAACAATAAAAGGTCATAACAGTATTTGTTTAACCTATAGTGAAGATAGCTCAAAGGAATAATTCTCACTTGTGAGCCATCTTGGTGTGTACAGTTTGCAACTGAAGCAAATGGAAAACTCTAACCTTCTCTCATACATTAACTCTGTCGCGGTGGTCGATGTTGAAAGCAATGGAAACAAAATGGGCCAATAAATGCCAAAAATTCATTTAGTAGCTTTGGAATTAAGGACGGTCTTCAGGAAAAGCTCATTTTCCTTTTCAAAAGCAGTCTGTCTGAAATTTGCAATTGAAGTGGGAGATGGCATGGGGCAGGATGACACTAGGTACATGGACACACAGATGGCACTGAGCCACATGTTGGCTATGTGACACACAAGATGGCCATTGGACCATAATATGCAGACAGACCGCACAGCAAACAAAGACACTGCCTGGGGCCATCAGAATGCCAGCACAATGCACTTATAACCTAGTTGATTAGTTTAAAGTGGGCGAGGGAGAGAATACACAAGTAGTGTATACTACCCGCCGAAGTGTCTGGGTCCAGCCAACACCTTTGATAGAAATGCTAACAGTCTGATATAGACTCAATACAAAGTGCTAATAGCCAGGGCTGTAGAGATCGTCCTTCTCAGGAAGAGCAATTAGCCCCCATTACTACAGTAACAGACTTCCGCACAGACACAAACTGAATGGCTGCACTGAAACTTACAACAACCATGCTGAAATTAACAAAGGCTGCGCTGGAACGGAATGACTGCACCAAAACTATTAATGATTCTGCAATGGTTACAATAAACAAATCATGTTACAGAGACAATAACCTCACTGACCTATTATATCACAAAATGTATAAAAGTATCTTGACATGTGTTCTGGGTTGAGAGAAGAAATGCAGCTGACTACTGTGTTGTTGGGGTCTTTCTTTCCCTGAAGCTCCAGTATTTCCTTGTACAATAAACTCTGTTGTTGAACTTCAACTCTGACTCAGAGGCTGGTGATTTTCCCCACAAAAACAATCATAAGCATAAATGCCAGATAACTTTTTTTGATATGAATTTTATTTGTAAATCAATGTTCAATAAATGTCTTCATTACTGATTCAATTTGATGCTAAGAAATTATGGAAATACTCTGTGCAGGCACAGCAGGTGGAGGTAGCAGGAATAGCAACATAAGTGCTCTTTCTCCAACGATTAGTTTGAAAAGTTTAAAACAAATATGCTTATAGTCCTCATGGAAACATGGTGGGCCATCGTTTTCAACGTGGGATCAGGGAATGGTGCCCATTCTTATATTCCTAGACTACACATGCTCCCAATTCCTGCACAGCCATGAAACAGTTTCAATACAGCAATTGGAAACTACCTTTCGTAAATCCAACTTGTACAATAGCTGAGTCAGCAGTCTTCAGTCAACAACATTTGATTTAACAAAATGCCCCTATGATATTATCAATGAAAGTTAATATGAAGATATTAGGAAAAGGGCCTGAAAAGCTAAATCAAAGACATAGCCTTTAAGAAGTGAGAGTCTGAGTCAGAGATGCAAACCACAGAAACTATTCGGTCCACTCATCCATGCCGATCAGATTTCTTAACCTCATCTTGTCCCATTTGCCAGCACTTGACCCATATCTCTATAAAGCCCATCCAGATGCCTTTTAAATGCTGTAATTGTACTGGCCTCCACCACTCCCTCAGGCAGCTTATTCCATACATGCCGCATCCTCTGCATGAAAAAAGCTGCCCCTTAGGTCCCTTTTATATCTTTCCCCTCTCACTTTAAACCTACACCCTCAAAGTTCTGGACGCCCCCATCCCAGGGAAAAGATCTGTCTGTTTATCCTATCCATGCCCCTAATGATTTTATAAACCTCTATAAAAGGTTAATTGGAACTCTTTCTGGGGTAGGTGGAACCTCTACAAACAGGATGATCTTCATCTGAACGAGGGGGGTACCAATATGCTGTAGAGGAAAATTTGCGAATGGGCTTTGGGTGGGTTTAAACTAATTCAGCAAGGGACTGGAAAACTAAATTGTAGTTTGAGTATATAGGACGTTGACAGTAGTGAGGTCAGAACTAATGTTTCAAGGTCGCAAGGCACTGACAGGCAAGAAGGTAGTTTGAAGTGTATCTACTTCAAAACCAGGAGCATCTGCAAAAAGGTGGGTGAACTTGCAAAATGGTTGGTACCTGGGATTACGATGTTGTGGCCATTTCAAAGACCTGGGTAGAGCAGGGACAGGAACAGTTACTGCTGGTTCTGTGATTTAGATGATTCACGGAGAAGATGGTAAGACAGGGGGTGGTGTGGCATTGTTGGTCAATGACAGTATTACAGTTGCAGAAAAAGACATTTGAGGACTCGTCTATGGAGGTAATATGGGCGGAGATTAGAAACAGGAGAGGTTACAGTGTTGGAAGTTTTTTAAAATATAAGCCTCAATAGTTCCAGACATGTCGATGAAAGGATTGCAAAGATGACCCTCGATAGGAGCGAGTGTAACAGGGCAGTTGTTTTGCGGGACTTCAACTTCCCAAATATTGACTGGAAATACTATAGTTCAAGTATATTTAGATGGGTCAGTTTTTGTCCAATGTGTGCTGGAGGATTTCATGACAGTATGTAAAGAGGCCAATAAGGAGCAAGGCCACATTGAATTTAGTACTGGGTAACGAACCCAGCCAGGTGTTCGACTTGGAGGGAGGTGAGCATTTTGGTGATAATGACCACAATTTGGTTATGTTTACTTTAGTCAAGGAAAGGGATAGGTATACATCACAGGGCAAAAGTTACAGCTGGGAAAAGATAATTAGACAAGATCTAGGAAGCATAGGATGGGGAAGGAAACTGCAGGGGATGGGCACAATTGAAATATGGAGCTTATTCAAGGACCAGCTTCGTTAAGTATGTACCTGTCAGGCAGGAGGAAGTTGTCAAGTGTAAGAGCCATGGTTTACAAAGGAAGTTGAATCTCTTGTCAAAAGGAAGGAGGCTTATGCTAGGACCATGGTTCAGTTAGGGAACAAGTTAGCCAGGAAAGATCTGACGAAGAGCTAAGAAGAGCCAGGAGAGGACATGAGAAGTCATTGGCGGATAGGATCAAAGAAAACCCTCAGGATTTATATAGGTATATCAGGAATAAAATAATGACAAGAGTAGGATTAGAACTAATCAAAGTAATGGGAAGTTGTCTGTGGAGATAGGGGAAGCACAAAATGAACACTGTCTTTTTCTAGTGTGAATACTGACAATGTAATTGAGGAGAATACAGAGATACAGGCTACTAAACTAGATAGGATTGAGGTTCACAAGGTGGTGGTGATAGCAATTGAGGAAAGGTGAGGTGAGAAAATAGACAAGACCCCTGGCCTGGATGGGATTTATCTTCGGATTCTCTGGGAAGCCAGGGAAGAGATTGCAGAGACTTTGACTTCCATCTTTATGTCGTCATCGTCTATAGGAATAGTGCCAGAAAACTGGAGGATAGCAAGTGTTGTTCCCTTGGACAAGGGGAGTAGAGACAATCCTGGTAATTATCGACCTGTGAGCCTTACTTTGGTTCTGGGTAAAGTGTTGAAAAAGAGTTAAGTGTTATAAGAGTTAAGATTCATAATCATCTAGAAAGGAATAAGTTCATTAGGGATGATCAACACATTTGTGAAGGGTAGGTCATGCCTCACAAACCTTACGGAGTTCTTTGAGAAGGTGATCAAACAGGTGGTTGAGGGTGTAATATTAAAAAATTAAATGAAAATCTCTCTCTGGACATTAATGTAACGGTAAAGAGTTAAACTGCACTGAGTGAACATTCTGGAAGTGGGGATGACATTCATACAGCAATGCCGATGATTCTCAGTCGATTTAGATAGTCATTTGTTATTACTCCCCTACTGTCATCAAATTAAACTCTCATTCAATCTCTTCCATTCAGAAGAACAACCCCAACCTATTCAGCCACTTCCTATAGCTCAAGTCCTCCAACCCTGTCATTCCCACTTCCAGAATGTTCACTCAGTGCAGCTTAACTCTTTACCATTACATTAATATCCAGAGAGATTTTCATTTAATTTTTTAACATTACACCCTCAACCACCTGTTTGATCACCTTCTCAAAGAACTCAGTAAGGTTTGGAGGTATCCTTGTAAGTCTTTGCTGAACCCTTTCAGGTTTCACAACATCTTTCTGACAGAAAGGAGACCAGAATTTCACGCAACATTCCAACAGTGGCAACATGACCTCCCAATTCTTATTCTCAACACACTGACCAATAAAGGAAAGCATACCAAACGCCTTCTTCACTATCCCATCTAACTTCAAATCTACTTTCAAGGAACTATGAACCTGCACTCCAAGGTCACTTTCTTCAGCATCATTCTCTTGGACCCTACTATTCAGCGCTAAATTTGCTTTCCCAAAATGCTGCACCTCACATTTATCTAAATTAAACTCCATCTGCCACTTCTCAGCCCATTGGCTCATTTGATCAAGATCCCGCTGTAATCAGAGGTTACCTCCTTCGCTATTCATTCCACCTCTAAATTTGGTGTCATCTGCAAACTTACGAACCATACCTCCTATATTCACACCCAAATGTGAAAGTAGTGGACCCAGCACCGCTCCTTGTAGTGCACCACTGGTCACAGGCCTCTAGTCTAAAAAGCAACCCTCCAACACCACCTTCTGTCTTCTGCCTTTGAGTCAGTTCTGTATCCAAATGGCTAGTTCTCCCTGCATTCCATGAGATCTAACTAATCTCCCATGGGGAACCTTGTCAAATGCCTTACTGAAGTCCACATAGAGCACATCCACCACCTTGCCCTCATCAACCCTCTTTGTTACTTTAAAAAACTCAAGTTAGTGAGACATGATTTCCAGTGCACAAAGCCATGTTGACTATCCCTAATCAGTCCTTGCCTTTTCAAATACATGTAAATCCTGTCCCACAGTATTCCCTCCAACAACTTGCCCACCACTGATGTCAGGCTCACCAATCTCATTCCCTTGCTTTTCCTTACCACCTATCTTAACAGGAGGAGAGAGATTCTGGGAGGGAATCACAGAGCTAAAGGCCCAAGCACGGCTGGCTGCAGTGGACTGATTAACACTGAAGACCTAAATTGGAGATTTTTGGGAGCTGCAGAAGGTGGTGAGAGATCTTGAACAATTTGGAAATGGGCCAATGGGCACAGAGGAATGAGGAATTAAAAGGCAGGCAAATGGGAGTAGTTTAGCTTGGGAAACTTCAGCATGGACAAGTTTGACCGAAGGGTTTGTTTCTGTGCTATTTGACTCTAGTGAAACACTGAGGTTACAGATTGGAAAATGGGTCCTTAAAAGAGGGTTGAAATACTTTTCCAAGTCTATCCCATATTGCTACCTCTTACAAAAAAAAAGGTTGTCTAACATACTCTGTATATTTTTCAGAAATAGTCATGAAAAACATATACAAACAATACTGGAAAACTCAGCAGATCTGGCAGCATTACTCGATAGGGAAGGAACTAACATTTTGAGTCTGGTGTTACTTCTGCAGCTCGGAATTACTCACTCAAAACATTGAACATATCTCTGTCCATTGATAGGGAGTTCCTCCAGCATTCTACTTTTGTTTTCAATATTTTGTTTTCATATGAAAATTGTACATGACATTCTGAATGATAGTCATTTGTCAACCTAAACAATAAGATTTAGTTAACAGTCTGTCAAAATAGTTTCAGTCCAAATCATTGATTGGAAGTAAAATGGAAATATACTTTTCAAAACTGAAAAGATGCTGTAAATAACTGAATGACGTGGAAAATTAACAGACACTGTTTACAAAGATCTGTCTGCAATCAGATAGCTCAAAACTCCAGTATACTGACCATCAACCTCAATTTCCAAAAATTGATTCTTTAGAAAAAGCTCCATGCCAAGAGCCAAACAAAATTTACTTTGCAGTTCTTCAAAAAAAAAAAGGTACATATTAAGAGTTTCTGGGATAAATTGTACAAGATATGATTTGGAGGTTACATTGTACTTTGCTCAAAAACTGCATGAAGTTACGTAAAACTCCATTACCTCACTTTTTAGATTAGAATCAATCTAAACATTATGGCATAGACAGAGAACACAGGGGGCCAACACCTTCAACAGCTAACCCGAGAATGCAACTTTTTTAAAAAATGTTTTGTGATTTACACATGAAAGTGAAACTATCACTGTATTCTAACAGATGAAAGGCTTAACAGACAATCAATTTTTCAATGTATAATTTCAGTTACATCACACTGTAAATTTTTGCTATAAATTCTGTGTTAGGATTGAGCCCTCCACTACCACCTAATGAAGGAGCGTCGCTCCGAAAGCTAGTGTGCTTCAAATTAAACCTGTTGGATTATAACCTGGTGTCGTGTGATTTTTAACTTTGTACAATATAGATATTCAAGGGGGTTTGAGGATGAAAAATACTTTCTTTCAACACCAAATTTATTCTGTGATACTTTCTTACAATTTCTACACTTTCAATACTCTGCTGGAAGGGTAAAAAGCTGAACAAATTCCCTTTAATAAATAGGATTGTCTGGGTATTTCTCAAAAAAAAAAAGGAAATTAGTGTTTAACTCCAGTGATCATCATACAAGGAATGAAACCATGTCGTAATAAAATTACTGTGTTTGTGTAGGAAGGTGTGAAGAATAACTAGTTTATACCAGAACTAATTTGGCAATAGTTAACAGTTATTTAAAATAAAAACATTGAAACAATCTCAGAAGGGATTTTTAAATACCTTATAGCTGATCAAAAATATTCCTTTCAGCCGTCACAGGTTTAAGTTTTTCTGATCTTCTGTCCCAGCTACTTTTAAATATGTAGTTGAGGAGTAGTTTCTCCCAAGTCAGTCCCTTGAATGATGATTGTCTACTAAAGTCTTTGCAGAAAAATAACAACATTCTCTACATTTCTCTGACACAGGGAACATGATATGGGTATTAGTCAGTCATTGCCTGGTTATGTTGCTTGCTTCTAAATATACTGATGGTTGTATCACATTCCAATAACTGAAAGATCAAATATATTTAAAAACATTCTTTCAAAACTAGGCCAGTACCAACTCCATTAAGTTTCATAGCTGTTTTCTTTTCCCAGTTTTGCTTCTCTAATAAAGCCAAGGGGAGAGATTGAACAAACTTGGTTCGTATTTAATTGAACATCAGGGGCTGAGGGGTGACCAGACAAGTTTACAAAATTATTAGAAATATCAATTACTAAAGGACACAGGTTTCAAGTAAAAGGTGCTAAGTTGAAAGGAGGAGAGAGGGAATTTTCTTTTTCGCACAGAGGGGGATAAGTGCCTGGAATACACTCCCAGAGGTGGTGGTGGTGGAGGCGGCGATTACAATCACAACATTTAAAAAGTATCTTGACAGATACATGAACAGGCAGGGAATAGAGGGGTACAGAAGACAGGGAGGCAAAAGATTTTTAGTTTAGAAAGGCATCACGTCAGTCACAGTTGTACAGCACGGAAAAAGACCCGTCAATCCAACTCATCCGCACTGATCAGATACCATAAATTAATCCAGTCCTATTTGCCAGCATTTGGCCAGATCTCCTCCAAACCCCTTATGTACCCATTCAGATGTTTTTTTAAAATGTTTCACTTGTACCAGTCTCCACCACTTCAAAAGCTGCCCCCTTAGGTCACTTTTCTATCTTTCCCCTCTCACCCGAACTTATGCTCTCTAGCCCCCTACCCAAGGAAGATGATCCTATTCATGCTCATGATTTTATAAACCTCTACGGTCATTCCTCAAACTCTGATGCTTGTCGGCACAGGCTTGGCTGGCCGAGCGGCTGGTTTCTGTACTGTGCTGTTCTTTATTTATCACACAACCCAGTCACGCATTGTGGACCAGACCAGCTCCTCCAAAGTACATAATGGAGATAGCCGAACTCTTACTTTTTAAAAAAGGCACATGTAAGGCACAGTGTTGCAGATAGGATTCAATTTATCCCTGACTAAGCTTTAATCAAAGTACACTATGCTTATAACACAGCTAAAATATAACAAAAGGAAGAATTGGCAGAACTTTATGGAAATACTTAATAAGATAACATATCATTCAACCACCAATCAAACAGTTCCAAAAGAGACAGCATCCCATAAATGCACCATTGGCAAAGGCAATTCAAGAGCACTGTCACACATGCTGTCTCTCTCCAGTCCAGAAAGAAAGGCAAAAGAAATAATCTAGCCTTTCGACTTAAAGAGGAAGAGTCTTGCTCAGATTTCATTTCAGCAGTACAGAACTAAAGTTTTTAGCTCCAACAGCCAACAGAAATCTTCTTCAACAATTTGAAAGCAACACTAAAGTCTGTGTGGGCCCTGATCCTGCCCGCTCACAATTGTATTACCATAGAGAACTTCGCAGTGAGGTGGTTACCAGAAAATGCAACTGGACTTTGACCAGTTGGGGAAATGGGCCACAAAATGACAAATGGAGTTCAATATAGATAGGTTTGAGGTTTTGCATTTGGGAAAGTAAATCAAGGAAAGAGTTTCATGGTGAATGGTCAGGCCTTAGAGTGAAGTGAAATAGAGGGATCTTGGAGTTCCATAGTTCTCTGGAAGTGGACAGGACAGTGAAGGCAGCTTTTGACTTTATAGTCTTCAGTCAGGGCACTGACTATGGAAGTGGGGAACTTATGTTACAAATGTACAGGACGTTAGTGAGGCCACATTTGGAATATTGCACTCAGTTTTGGTCATCCTGCTATAGTAAGGATGTTATTCAACTGGAAAGAGTACAGAAGAAATTTCTAAGGATGTTACCATGACTCAACGGACTGAATTATAGGAAGAGGTTGGACAGGTTAGGACTTTGTCCTTTAGAACATAGGAGACTGAGGGGGGAACCTTACAAAAGTTTTAAGATTATGAGAGGCATGGATAGGGTGAATGCACTCAGTCTTTTTCTGCCCCCCCCCCCAGAGTTGGGAAATTGAGGACGAGAGGGCACCAGTTTAGAGGTACAAGGGAAAAGAACAAATGGGAACCTGAGAGGCAATTGGTTTTTGACAGTGGGGTACACATCTGGAGTGAGCTGCCAGCAGAAGTGATTAAGGTGGGTACATGGTGATGATGCTGCTCCTTTAACAAGGTTGCATTCCCATCTGACTTTATAGCATTGGCAAACTTTAAGCTTAAAGCACAGAGATTAGTCAGGAATTGTTATTTACAATCTATAAGATCCCAGCACTGATTGTTGTACATTCTACAAGTTGAATGCACACATTGAAAATGCTTCATTTAAGACTGCTCCTAACCAATTTACTACCCCAATCTCACCTACCCTGTTGGGTAACAGATCAGTGTCTTTTGGAAATCCAAGCATACAAAGCTACTAGTTATCTTTCTCTATGAATGCTGCCAAGCCCAAGTTTCCCCAACATTTTGTTTTTATTTTGCATTTTGAGTATCTGCCATATTTTGCTATTAATTTTCCATTACTGACCTTTTTTTCAACTTCCAAAAACTATAGTAAACTTGTCAGATATGAGCCACTTTCATGAAGCACATGGTGTCTTCATTTGATCGCACATGAATTCCTAAATACATTAAGACATTCTTTTGCTACCAAAATCAACATTTGTTTATTGTGTACCATGTGATGGTTATGCACCTTTTTCCCCCCAGGAGGCCCGAATTATTTTGTAATGTGGGGAATTTGCAATTTTTTTCCAATGCCTGAAATCTTCTCAGTCTTCTAAGTAGCTCAGTGGTGAGCACTGCTGCCTCACAGCACCACAGACCCAGGTTCGATTCCACCCTTGGGAAACTGTCGGTGTTCAGTTTGCACAATCCTCCCAGTGTCTGCACGGGTGTACTCTGGGTGCTCCAATTTCCGCCCATAGTCCAAAGACATCCAGGCTAGGTGGATTTTCCATGCTAAATTGCACAAAGTCCAACTGAATTATTAGATTAGCTTCCCAACAACGTAGAAACAGGCCCTTCGACCCAACAAGTCCACACCAACTCTCTGAAGAGTAACCCATCCAGACCCATTCCCCTATATTTACCCCTGACTAATGCACCAAACACTACTGGCAATTTAGCATGGCCAATTCACCGGACCAGCACAACTTTGGACTGTGGGAGGAAACTGGAGCACCCGGTGGAAACCCACGCAGACATGGGAAAAAAATATGTGCAAACCCCACACAGTCACACGAGACTGGAATCGAATCTGGGTCCCTGGCGCTGTGAGGCAGCAGTGCTCACCACTGAGCTATCATGCCGCACCTGGGCATTATCCTTGGAAAATGTAGCTACATGGGGTGGGGGACTCCTGGGTGGGATGTTCTTCAGAGGGTCAGTGTGAACTCAATGGGCTGATGGCCTGCTTCCACACTGTAGGGAATCTATGATTCTAAGAGTTCAAAATATCTGTGCATAATTGGTTTCAAAAGGAATGCACACAGATTCACTGCCTGAATCCTCTCACATTGCCTCCTCTCTATGATGAATGTTTGGCTTGTCTCACCACAATATAATAGCTCAGATTTTGATTTCAGAGCAGCAAGCAAATTTGCATGCACCATTTACTGTTGTTCCAAAGGAGCTAACAAAAACCACTGTACCTATTTAAACTTTTGTTTTGTCCTGTGATTAGTCTTTGATAAGTGATTGCAATAGAAACCTAACCTTTACTGATGCACAACAGTAACAATTTCAGATTTTTTCCCCTCACCTGGAAGATTACTATTATTTCAAATAACTTCAGTAATTTTCACCCTTCTTATATTCAGATGTTCAGGTCACATACAAGTACAGCTCACCACTTTTTGGTATATTACTGCTGTTGGCTAATAAGTGGCCAAGAAGCTGTTTAAAATGTGCAAAGACACTTTCTCCCCAGTAATTTTTCAAATAAGTTCAAGTTTTTCAGTTTGACAAAGACAAAGTTCAACATTTTCTATTCTGTGACATTACTTCATCTTAATACTGCATTTATTTCTGTTTATGACAAGAACTGAAATTCCCCAGCACAGGATGACTTTCAGAATTACTTTCTTGATATTATCAGTTACGACCTTTGTATTAAATGACTTTCACTATTTTATTAACCAGAGTGACAGCCCCTGTTGTTTAAAATAGCTTGCTATATAAATCATGGGGACGTGCTTTGATTTCCTGCTACAATCTCTTGATGAGAGTACAGCCATCCCTCAGGATGGCTAAAATCAACTTCAAGTTTAGCGATGACCACTGATCCAAACACACTGGTGAATCGCCAAATGTTCTGGCTTTGTGATTTCAAAGATGTTCAACAATTTACTTCAACCTGTGAATGGATTCAACAATTCCAACCACTCCATATCAGACACCTTGTGTCATCACTATCCATCCAAGTACCGCTATCAGCCAAACCACTTTGAAAATATAAACTTCAAAAGAAAAAGTAATCAAATTCCATTTTGCCCCACACCGAACTGAACTAGTTCAAACAAATAAAAGTAGTGCTGACCTGGTAATTGAAACAAAACCAGAATCTGTGTCTGACTGATTTCTACCTTCTCTTCCCTTCACAACAATAAAGACCCCTTGGCCCTCACTTTCTACCCGATCAATCTTCACATCCAAAGGGTCATAAGCTGCTGTTTCTGCCACTTCCAGCAGGAAATCACCAGCAGACATATTCCTGCCCCCACCTTTGCCAAGATTCTAAAGGAATCATTCCCACCGTGAAATCCTGGGCCCTTTATTACCCCACTCCATGGCACCTTCACATGCAAACCACACAAGATCCAACAGTTATCTATTTACTGCCTCTCTCACCCTCCAAGCACTCAGCCATACCCTCCAGGTAAAGCAGTAATTTACCTATTGTATTCATTGCTCTACAGTGGGGAGATTAAACAGTTGCTAGGTGATTGCTTTGTAGTACACCTACATTCTGTCTGCAAAGATGACCTTGAGTTTCCATTTGCCTACCACTTTAGCACACTGTTCCCATGTCAACATGGGTGTCTCAGATTTGCTATAGGCTTCAGCTAAGGTCAGCACAAGCTGGAGGAACAGCATCTCATTTGCCACTTGGAAACTGTGGCCATCAAGATTCTAATTAAAGTTTAAACCATTTTAGAGCCTGAAAATTTCCTTTCATGTCTTTTACACTGTAACTCGCCCAAAATTCCAGTCAGGACATGGGCTGTTTGTTTTTAGCACATTTAAAAATCGGTTTTCCCTTTTTCAAATGACCCCCATTATCACCTATCTAGGTTTTATTCTTCCCTGGCTTACTTTGAACGGTTTATTCTGAAGAAGAGTTATTGGATTCAAAATATTAACTGCTTTCTCTCCATAGATGCTGCTCGACCTGCAGAATTTCTGCAGTAATTTGTGTTTTAGTTCAAACAATACAGATCACATGAAAATATCTACACAAGAATAAGCAAAAATCTCAGATTTTTTTTTGAAAATTAAAGGTTTCTATCTTTATAGAGTGAAGTAAAATGTTGGAAAATATAGCCAAACAGGATGGAATGTCTTAGAATTCCAACTGTCTTTACAAATCGCTCCTCAGCCATTATTTTAATGACAAGCAAGGCAATGCATCTCCAAACCATTTATTTTTACTTATAGTCACAACAATAAGGCTGGAGAGAAGTAACACTGCACGCACACACATATACATACAAAAATCACTGGGACCAATGTAAACGTCTGCCTCTACAACGACTGATATTTCTTCCAAACAGAACCACCCAAGCAATATTATTATGGTACCAATAATTATCAGAAAACAAATAGATCACAGATTACCTAAACTGAAAGACACTTAGTATCAGCAACAAAGCAATTTTTTCAATCTGCGTTCAAATTCTACAATTGAGAGCCGCGCGCACACTAGCAAGCCAGGGGGTAGAAGAGACACAGTGAGACCGAAGGAGAGAGAGCAGCATAGCCGCAAATGCAGTGACAGATGCACACATGCCCAACCAAACAAAAAAAAGCACAAGAGTGGCACACGCACGCCCACCGTTAAACTGAGGCACACGCACAGCATGCTGACCCACACACAGATTAGGACCAACACACATCCAAACCCACACGCACACGCACACAGTGACATGCATGCATAGCAGATTCCCACATTGTAAGTGTGAGTCTCTCTCAGATCATGCTTACTTCCCATTCAGGTCAATTCCTATATGGAAATCATACCCGGAAGCAAACTAGGCAGCATGGTCCAACTCAGGTAATGTTCAGTGACTTAAAAAGTTTTGATAGGTCAAGACAGTCCAGAAACAGCACATGGATGCATGAAAGCTGCAAACTGTGCAAAAGCAAAAGTTGCCCGGCTCCTCAACAGCCTTTCTGACTGTCCCGGAACTCATGAGCTCTCCCGGTCCATCAATTACTGAAGAAACTTTGAAATCAGAGATGGACACGGCGGATGCTCATACTGCTTAAAGAGAATGAATTTCCTCCAAGATACTCTGGTCGCAGTGTCAGAGCTACTGGGCATTACATACTGCCCGTATCAGAATCAGAGTTGCCGGAACTTGACCCAATGCTATAATGCCCCAGGAGGAACTATAAACAGAAATCCCCTAAAATTCAAAAGAATGGAATATAGTGACATGGTCAGCTAGGTTAGAATACAAGTTCACTGATTAGACCTGGATTAACAGACCGAATCAAGGAGCCCTAGCTGACAAAAAAACCCACAAGTATTCATGCTGACAGCTGGCTTTGAGGGAGTTAAATCTGTGTCCAAGGACACTCTATATGTAAATTAAGGGTGACTTGATAATAGGAAATTAGCGTCTGCAGCATTCAATTCAGAGCTTAAAAAAACAAGTTTATTATGGCACATACCTTCCGTTCAGGATCTTGCTTCTCCTCCAACCTATTGAAAAGTTACAGTGTTAGCAAAATCATACATGAATTACACACTGGATTTGTCAGTTAAAGTGGATTCTTATTAATGCTATAAATGCAGTAAGAGAAAGGAATTAGCACTTGGCAACATGTTCACCAATGTGGTTTAGATACTATATTCAGAGCCACAAAGGCAAAAGCAGAAATTGCTGGAGAAACTCAGCACATCTGGCCAACATCTGTTGAGAGAAAACAGTTCACAATGAATCCAGTGATCCTTCTTTCTCTCCACAGATGCTGCTAGACCTGCTGAGTTTCTCCAGTAATTTCTGCTTTTGTTTGAGCTCGGAGGCTCTTATTTTATAATAAACAATTTAGCCGTAGCAAATCTTCCACGAAACGTTTTAAAACAGAACACAAACACTTATATGCAGCATGAACTATTTTTAAAAATCCATGCAACATTTGATTTTCCTTTTCTTTATTGACAGCTGCAAATCTGTCATTTATTTGGGTTTCAAAATAGAACATGTTCTTCAACAAGTAACAAAAGACCTACTGAGTTAATGAATTAGACTGCACAACATTGAATATCAGATTTAAAAATGTTTAGCCTTGCTTAAAGGAGGATAAGGGAGCACATAAGAAAATCCGTAACAAGAGATCATTTTGATTGATTTTGCAGAAAAGTAGTCTTCTAACCAGTTGTTTCAGAAATCAATAGCTACTGCTACATTCTCTACAACCCAAATTCTACTCATCTCTGAGTCATAGACTCCTAGAGATGTACAGCACGGAAAGTGACCCTTTGGTCCAACTCGTCCATGCCAACCAGATATCCTAACCTAATCTAGTCCCATTTGCCAGCACTGGGCCCACATTCCTCCAACCCTTCCTATTCATATACCCATCCAAATGCCTTTTAAAATGTTGCAATTGTACCAGCCACCACCATTGCCTCTGGCAGTTCATTCCATACACGCATCACCCAGTGTGTGAAAAAGTTGTTCCTTGGTCTCTTTTATATCTTTCCCCTCTCACCCTAAACCTACGCCCTCTAGTTCTGGACTCCCCAACCCCAGGGAAAAGACTTTGCCTATTTATCCTATCCATGCCCCTCATGATTTCCGCTGCCTCCGACGCTCCAGGGAAAACACCCCAGCCTATTCAGCCTCTCCCTATAGCTCAAACCCTCCAACCCTGTCAACATCTTCATAAATCTTTTCTGAACCCTTTCAAGCTTCACAACATCCTTCCGACAGGAAGGAGACCAGAATTGCATGCAATATTCCAACAGTGGCCTAACCAATGTCCTGTGCAGCCACAACATGGCCTTCCAACTCCTGTACTCAATGCTCTGACCAATCAAGGAAAGCATACCAAACACCTCCTTCACTATCCTATCTACCTGCGACTCCCCTTTCAAGGAGCTATGAACCAACTCTCCAAGGTCTCTTCGTTCAGAAACACTCCCTCGGACCTTACCATTAAGTGGATGGGTCCCGCTCTGATTTGCTTTCCCAAAATCCAGCACCGCGCATTTATCTAAATTAAACTCCAACTGCCACTCCTCAGCCCATTGGCTCATCTGATCAAGATCCCGTTGTAATCTGAGGTAACCCTCTTACTATCCACTACCCCTCCAATTTTGGTGTCATCTGCAAACTTAAGGATATCTCCTATGTTCATATCCAAGTCATTTACATAAATGACAAAAAGTGGTGGACCCAGCACAGATCCTTGTGGCACACCACTGATCATAGGCCTCCAGTCTCAAAAGCAACCCTCCACAACCACTCTGTCTTCCATCTTCGAGCCAGCTCTGTCTCCAAATGGCTAATTCTCCCTGTATTCCATGAGATGAAATCTTGCTCAGCAGTCTCCCACAAGGAACCTTGTTGAATGCCTTACTGACATCCATGTAGATCATATCCACCACTCTGCCCTCAATCTTCCTTGTTAATTCTTCAAAAAACTCAGTCAAATTTGAGAGATATGATTTCCCACGCAGAATCCCTAATCAGTCCTTGCCTTTCCAAATACATGCAAATCCTGTCCCACAGGATTCCCTCCAACAGCTTGTCCACCACTGACATCAGGCTCACTTGTCTCCAGTTCCCCGGCTTTCCCTTGTCCTCTTTCTTAATGCACCACATTAGCCAACCTCCTGTCTTCCAGCACCTCACCTGTGACTAATGATACAAACATCTCAAGGAAATGATTGCTGGGCCCCTTGCTACTTTCCCACAGAGTTCTTGGGTACATGTGATGAGATCCTGGGGATTTATCCATTTTATGGATTTCTTGAAATCCAGCACCTCTTCTGTAATATAGACATTTTTCAAGATGTCACCATCTATCTCCCTACATTCTATATATTCCACGTCCTCCTCCACAGTAACACTGATGCAAAATACTAATTTACTATCTCCTCCATCTCCTGCAGTTTCACACATGGGCTGCCTAGCTGGTCTTTGAATGGCCCTATTCTCTCCCTAGTTACCCTTTTGTCCTTAATATATTCATAAAACTTTGGATTCTCCTTAACACTATTTGCTGAAGCTATGTCTACTTTGTGCCCTCCTGATTTCTCTCTTAAGTATACTCCTACTGCCTTTCTAATCTAAGGATTCTCTTGATCTCTTCTGTCTATATCTGCCATACTCCTCCTCCTTTTTCTAACCAAAACTGCAATTTCTCATCATCCAGCATTCTTTTCACCCTAATGGAAATATACTGTCTCTGCACTCTTGTTAACTCATTTCTGAAGACTTCCCATTTGCCAGTTATACCCTTACCTGCAAACATCTGCCCCCAATCAGCTTTAGTTGTTGCCTAATATCGTCAAAATTAGCCTTCCTCCAATTTAGAACTTTTAGATCTGGTCTATCCTTTTCCATCATTATTTTAAAACTAATTATGGTCGCTGGCCCCAAAGTGCTCCCCCACTGATACCTCAGTCACCTGCTCTGCCTTATTTCCCAAGAGTAGGTCAGGTTTTGCACCTCCTCTAGTAGAAGATCCACATCCCAAAGCAAAAAATTTTCTTGTACACAAATTCCTCTCCATCTAAATCCTTAACACTATGGCAGTCCCATCTATGTTCGGAAAGTTAAAATCCCCTTCTATAACCATCCTATTATTCTTACAGATAATGGAGATCTCCTTACAAATTTGTTTCTCAATCTCCCACTGACTATTGGGGGGAGGGGGGGGGGGGGGGAAGAGAAGGTCTCTAATACAATCCCAATAAGGTGATCATCCCTTTCTTACTTTTCAGTTTCACCCAACTAACTCTGCTGGATGTAGTCCCAGGAATATCCACCCTAAGGGATAGCAATACTGCTGTACTTATCAAAAAGACCACACCCCCTCCCCTTCTATCCTTCCTATAGCATTTGTATCCTTGAACATTAAGCTGTCAGTCCTGTTCATCCCTGAGCCATGTCTCTGTAATTGCTATGATATCCCAGTCTCTCACCATGCCCAGAGTTCACCTGCCTTCCCTGTTAGGCCTCTTGCATGGAAATAAATGCAGTGTAATTTATCAGTCCTAACTCGTTTTCTGCTTTGTTCCTGCCTGCCCTGACTGTTTGACTCGCTCCTTTTTCCAACTGTACCAGTCTCAGATTGATCTCTTTCCTCACTAACTCCCTGGGTCCCAGCGCCAACCCAACCTCCACCTTATTAGTTTACATCCTGCTGAGCAGCTCAAGCAAATCTCAATGCCGGTATATTTGCCCCCTCCCAATTCAGGAGCTATCTGTCCTTCCTTATACAGGTCACTTCTACCCTGAAGAAATTCCAGTGATACAAAAAATGCAAACCCTTCTCCCCTGCACCAGCTCCTCAGCCACGCATTCATCTGTGCTATCTTCCCATTGCTACCCTCACTAGCTCATAGCCCCAGGAGTAACTCAGATAATACTATCCTCGAGGACCTCCTTTTTAAATTTCCACACAGCTTCCTATACGCTCCCTTCACAATCTGTGCTTTTCCCTTCATATGTCGTTGTACGCATTGGAACCAATGACCTCCTGCTGGTCCCTCTCCCTTTAGAGAGCATTCTGCACCCTCAGATATCCTTGATTCTGGCACCAAGGAGGCAATACACCATTCTGAGTTTTTGCTGCTGGCCACAGAAAGGTCTGTCCATGCCTCTAGAGAGTCCTCTATCAAAATTGATCACTTAAAATCTGACATACCTTGCATTACAGTAGAGCCTGTCTCGATACCAGAAACTTGGCTGATCACGCTACATTCTCCTGAGAGTCCGTCACCCCCATCATGTTTTCCAAAACTATATACTTGTTTGAAATGGGGAAGCCACAGAAGACCCCAGCACTACCTGTCCACCTCGTTGCCCCCCCCCCCCAGCTTTGCTCAAGGTAATCCATCTACCTGACTGTATCAGTGGTTTTTCTCCTTTCCCATAACTGCCATCAATCACACAACTTACTCCTGTAAATTCCTCATTGCCTCTAACGGCTCTCCAAATGATCAAAGCACGCTGATAGGATTCGCAACCAAAACACAATAATTCATTAGTAAGTGCAGACATAATTCATTACTAAGTGAAAACTCTTCCTAAACTCCCACATCCGACAGGAAGAACACATCACCCTTCAAAAGGCCATCATTTGCTCCTTCACAATCTACAGACCCACAAAAACAGCGCTGTAAAAAAAAGGTCTTCAGACCATCTTAGTACTTACAGTTTAGATTTCTAAAATTTAATCAAGGAACAGATTTCAATGAAACACAATTACTCTACTCACTACTGTAGACTTAGAGCAAGGTTACAGGTTAAAAACTATGCACTTGTCTGTTCTTGTGCTGTGAGCTCTCCCACACAGGTTCCTTCAAGATCAGCTCTGAATTTCGCTGTTTGTTAACTTATCTTCGACACTCAGATGCCCAGAGATACATGAATTCAAAAACAGCAAAGGCAGTAACTGTGCAGATTCACTGCTGTGTCAGTTAGCAGTGTAGGTTTCTTTCTCTTTCTCTGTCTCTGTCTCCCCACAATGACAAAGTTCTCACTACCTTTTGTCTGTCTTCCTCCTTTTAAAACTGCTGTTATTTGACTATTTTTCCCCCAAAAGTTCCAAAACAATACAACAGCTCACAAGACAGTAATTGCTGCTCCTGGAATTCAAGGAAATCACTTACAACACCTGAAACACCTCAAAAAGGAAAAAAAGGGAGCAGCTCTTAGCCACAACTTTTTTTCCGTCCTCCATCTTGGATACAATTCAAAAAGTTCTTTTCCCCCATCTAGACTCAGGGAATACATATGGTCTACCTGCCTTCTGTAGAAGGGGAAGGTTCCCTCAGGGAAAAGGGAGAAGTCACTGCAACAACCTCACAAATTCAGGTTGAAGATCTCGTGGAAGCCCAGGCCGGGACAAAACAGAAAGACAGATACAGAAAGGAGAATGCCCAACTGAGTGTAACATATAAAAACCTAACATTTAATTGACAAACAATTGTTAGTATAGGAAGGTAATTACAGGATACCAGATAGGACAGAAACTAAATCAGTGCCATGACTTTTGAGGACATCAGGGTGGGGAGGCTACAGTAAACAGAACAAAGGAGTTATGATGTGGCCTGGCATGGGAGAGGATGTGCACTACGCTATGGAAAACTGTCTGTTTTATGCTCAAAACATCACGATCAGTAAACCCGGGGGGGGGGGACTTTTCCTACAAAATAGATACATCGTGCAGCTATCTCAGAGTCATAGTATACTTTGCTAAGACAGGTGTTCACCCGATGGGAACTGCCACACAGCATGGAGTCAGATCGGAGTTCTCACCTCACTGCCCAGATAATGCAAGTTAATGGGAATCTAAAATTCCACATGGCTTACCACCTTAGAGTCCAACAGAATATTAGAAAGCATGAGCAGAACTCAAAAGGGGATTACAAGGAGGACCTTGCAACAAAACAACTCCACATGCAGTTCTCCCTTGGTGAATAGAAATATAATATCCAGTTCTACTGGAGTTGCTCTCTACTTGCTCAGCGTGCACATGTCAAAGACAAGACTAGAGATATTTATTGCTGGGATTCAACTTTTCCTGAATCAGAACTAACCACGATAAGCATGAGAAATTTGAGAGATGAGTGGGAAATTTGCAGGTGATCCAAAAGATAGCTGCATTAAAACATGGGAAGAATGCAAAAAAAATGGAGTAAAGCCTATTTTGATGGAAAGGTGCACCTAGTAGAATTCAATGTGGGACAAGTAGTCATGGTCCAGGCCCAACACCTTTTTGTTTGCAAAAATAAGTTGGGTCACTTAGGTTCTAAAGCTAGTTGGTATCATGTCAATCCAGTGAAAATGTTTGGAAAACAAAACAACATGGTTTTCCATGTTGGACATGTTAGGATAGCAGGAATCAAGAACACCAGAAGCACTAACAAATGATGAAAGTGAAGCACAGAACTTGCAAAAGGGGGTTCACCAAATTTTAGTAATATTACAGACTAAGAAATATTGTAGGAAATGAACCTAGATATAAAAATTGTTCTTCGGGGCCTGGTGAAATACGCTTGCACTTTGCATAAAGCAAGATGAAACTCAAAGAAAATGCAGACTGGGAAAATGATCAAAAATTAGAGGATGTTAAGGGTGTCTAAGTTATATCAAAAAAGATCAGAAATCAGATTAAATGAAGAACTGTAAATAAAAACAGTTGTTATCTTGATATTTACAATATATTTAAGCTGAGAGAAGGAGCAAGCAACAATCAATGCATACAACCCATCACCAAAACACAAAATCTACTTTAAGGAAAATCAGTTAAAGAAACTCTACCAAAAGATTTCAGCCATTACTGTTTGTAAAGCTGCCTCATCCCACCAAACACTGGCTGAAAAGGGACAGGCAGTAAGCACACACTTCAAGGAAAAGTGGAACGCACAGTCTTACTTGCGGTTTCTTTTTTCCTTGGGTTTCAATTAATCCTTGCAAAATTTGGCCTGTTAGCAACAGAAGGTGAAAATCTTTCAAAAGAAAATGAAAGAACAGATGATTAAATAACACCTGATCTTGAATGCTCTTGTCATATTGTTAGTAATACTACTGCCATGGAACGAGGTAAATCAGACAATATATGTAGATAAGGAGATATGTAGATAAGTGCAAGTTGTTTTAGATGCCATCTGGGAGCTCATCCTGTGTAAAGAGAGCACGGGCTGTATTACAGAAACGATTATGTAGTCAAATGCATAAGGAAAATAAAAGGCAACATTTTCTGGCAAAACTGTGGAGTTAAAGAAAGGAGACTGTGGCTCCTCATTGTGGCTGTAGTTGGTACAGTCAGTCGTGACCAGTGAAACACCATGTGTAGAAATGACACCCTGTCCAAGGAACTGCTGCTGATTGAGGCTAATAGAATGGCAATGTGCACCATAAACTGGTGCTGTTTACAACCCCATTTGGTGTTCTCATGTACTCAGCAACTGTACAAGGAATCATAGATACTCCAGCAAGGGGCAGAAGCAATTAGGTTTGCAAGCCAAGGCCCCAACTTGGGAAAGAAAAAAGGGAAAACAGCAAAGAGTAAGTGCTGGAAAAAGCACAGCAGGTCAAGCAGCATAAGAGTCAAATGTTTGGGGCACAAGCCCTTCATCAGGAAGGTGGAAGGGGAAGGAGGTTGAGAGATAAATAGGGGAGTGGGGTAAGGCTGGGGAAAAGGCAGGTGACAGTGATAGGTTGGTGGGGGGGTGGAAGAAGGTGGAGCAGACAGGAAGGAAGATGGACAGTTAGGTCAGGCCAAGTGAGATGAGAAGTGACGAGGTGGAGGTTTGGACTTGGAATTGCGGGGGTGGGGGGCAAAATGTGGAAACTGGTGAAGTCAGTGCTGATGCTGTGCGGTTGTAGGGACTTGAGGAAGAAGATGGGGTCTTTGATTTGGTGGTGGAGGCAGCCCAGGATTTGCATGTCCTTGGGAGAGAGTAAGGGGGAGTTGAAGTGATTGGCCACAGCGTAGTGGGGTTGTTTGGTGTGTGCCCCACCACCCTGGGATAAATTTTGAATCCAGCAAAGGAAGATATCAAAGAGCGAAAATAGATTTCTAACAGCGAACAAGTGAAGAGCATAAAATCTCACCAAGGGAGCTTCTTTAAATATTTAAAAAAAAATAGGGTCAAAGTGAACATAATCTTCTTAGGAAGTGAATTTGGGAACATGGTTATGGGGAACCAGCAAAATGGCAGAGGAATCAAACAGATTTTTTTCCATCAATCTTCACTGTGGAAGTTACTTTAAACATTACATCAGTAGTAAAAAATACAGAGGGAGAGGAATTAAATATCATTACTGGAGATGTCGTATTAAACAATGTAATTGGGCTAAAGACACCCACGTCCCCTGGCCCTGATAGCTTGCAAGCAAGAATCATAAAAGAAGTAGCTATAGAGACTGTGGATGCAGGAGTAGTTATTTTCTAAAAATCTCTGGATTTTCCAGAGATATTGGAGGACTAGAAAACTACCAATGTGATATCCATATGGGTAACTAGGTTACTTCACATAACATTTATTGTTGGAGAAGTATTGAATGAATTAGTGAAGTAATAGCAGAACATGCGAAAAGTCATCATCTAAATCAAGCAAAGTCAGCTTAGCTTCATGAAGGGGAAATTGTGTTGACTAATGTATTAGCATGTCGTGAGGAAGCCTCAACCAGAATGGATACAGGAGAACCACTGTGCTGTATTTGGACACCTTCCAGAATGCATTCTATGATGTACCCAACAGAAAAGAAAGCCATACACACAGTCCTAACTCAAACGGAGAATGATAAAAGTGCAACAGAACAGGCTTGCACTCATTTCAAATGTAAATTAATCAACAGAACAGAGTTACTGTATTTGAAATATCCAGTTCATGACCTTATTCATAAATGAAGTCATCGGTCAATTCTCCTTCAGCCAGCACAGACCAAGAGACTCCACGGAGGGCTTAAATTCCCAAAGTGTTGGGAATACTTTAGGGTTGACTTTTGAAATCACTACAGTGGTAGCAATATACTGGGTGTCTGAAAGTGGGGTGGGGAAGTGGTGGCGGGGGGGGGGGGGCGGCCGTGAAGAAGGATGTCGACAATCAGAGACTTGGGGAGATGTAGCTTCAGTGGTCAAGTGGGACAGTGAAATGCTAATCAAACAGCATATATGGTTTCCTGAAGTGACAACATCACAATCTTGCTCTCCACCAAAATTGGAGGTGTATGGACAGCAGACATGGTTACCTCAGAGCACAATGGGACCTTGATCAGATGGGCCAAGGAATGAGAAGTGGCAGATGGAGTTTTAGATAAATGGGAGGTGCTGCATTTTGAAAAGCAAATCAGAGCAGAACCTATACACGATGGAAAGGTCAGAGGGAGTGTTGCTGAACAAAGAGACTTTGGAGTGCAGGTTCATAGCTCCTTGAAAGTAGAGTCACAGGTGGATAGGATAGTGAAGAGGACATTTGTTATGCTTTCCTTTATTGGTCACAGCATCGAGTATATGAGTTGGGAGGACATGTTGCAGCTGTACAGGACATTAATTTTGGAATACTGCATGCAATTCTGGTCTCCTTCCGATCAGAAGAAAATGTTGAGAAACTTGAAAGGATTCAGAAAAGATTTACAAGGATGTTGCCAGGGTTGGAGTATTTGAGCTACAGAATAGGCTTGGGCTGTTTCCCTCGAGTGTCAGATGCTGAGGGGCATATGCCTTTTCCCAGAGGGTGGGGGGAGTTCAGAACTTAAGGGCATAGGTTTGGGTGAGAGGGAACAGCTATAAAAGTGACTGAAGGGGCAACATTTTCATGGAGTGGGTGCTGTGTTTATGGAATGAGTTGTCAGAGGAAGTAGTGGAGGCTGGTACAATTGCAGCATTTAAAAAGCATCCGGATGGGTTTGTGAATAGGAAGGACTGAGGGGGATATGGGCCAAGTGGTGGCATTGGGTTGGGATGTCTGGTCAGCATGGACGGGTTGGACCGAAGGGTCTGTTTCTGTGCCATACATTTGTTTGACTCTCCTGCCACTTTGTGACAAGATGAAGCTACAGTAACAGGCTATTTAAAGTTAATGTTGTCCTGATCTTAGCAGACTAAGACCTGTTAATCATTTACTTAAAATAAGACTTTCACAACACCCAACTATCATCAAAACCACAAATTAGAAATTTAGGTGCAAATGCAGAGTTGCACCACCAACAGGTCATTCCAGATGTTAATGTTCCATCTTCCGTACGTCATTATAGTGTTCTCAGATATGAAAATAAAAAGCTAAGCCATGACTGATCAATGAAACTGTCTGTTCTTCTCTGAACCTTGATAACAATTCTTAAAAGAAAGAGACAGCACTTACACATCCTTCTTACCATTCATGGCGAACAAAACCAAAGCTTTCATGGTTTCCATAACAACCAACCAAAGGAAGCCCAAAGCAACAAGGGCATAAAACCTCCAGGGCGTTAAAGCTAGAAACCTGAAAAGCAGAGGAAGGGAAGGTAAGAAAACAAAACAGTACAAATTCAACAATTGCAATTTCGAATTGCATGTAATACAGTACCCATACACTGCTTGTCACTCGATAAAGTTTCTATTCTTTAGCATTTAATCTAAAAAATATAGTCACTGCACAATTGCGAACCCTTCCGCCAACTCCAGTCAGACTCTACCACCCAGACCATTTTCCCCTCCCGGCCTTCCACCAAGGACCAGTTGCTTCGTTACTCCTTGGTTTGTACCACACTCCAACAGTGGAGCAACCAAGAGGAGGAGTAAATTTCGTCCCCTCCGGTGAGCCACTGCCCTGGGCATGACATGTATGCTCAAACAGTCAGGAAACAGCCAGATTCATCAGCCACATGCACAAGGTAGAGCAAAACATCACCCAATCACAACACAATGCCATCAGTGCTTTCAAAACCAAGTCACAACATTGTCATCAAACCTGCAGATAAAAGGAAGAGCCATCTTCATTCAGAATAGGACAGACTACTGCAAGGAAGTATACAGACACTGAACAACCAGGAACACTACAGGCAACTACCGACCAATCTGACCTAAGAAAACACCTGTAAACTAAACAGCATGATCAAGACTTTTGATCAAGTGCTACAGAGTTCCCTGCACACACTCATCCCACATCAGGGACTTCTATTGCCTTCCAAAGATACACAAAGCCAACACACCTGGTTGGCTATTGTGTCAGCCAGAACCTCTACGGCCACAGCAAGAGGTTCTGTACAAAACTCATTGTACAGGGGACCCCCAGCTTGTCGCAACACTACAGATTTCTTACAGAAACTCAGCACCCAAGGACTAATCGAACCAGGACCATTCCCCATCACAATGGACATTTGGATACTCTACACCAGCATCCCCCACGATGACGGCATCGCAGCAACAGCCTCAATACTCAACACCAACAACTACCAATCTATAAGCATCTTCCTACAACTCATCTGTTTCATCTTCAACCACAACATCTTCACCTTCGACAATCAGTTCTTCATCCAGACACATGGAACAGCCATGGGGACCAAATTTGCACCCAAATATGCCAAAACTTACAGGCACAAGTTCAAGCAAGGTGTCTTTACTGCACACTACCTCCAACCAGTAGTACACCCCAGATATATCGACGACATTTTCTTCCTCTGGAGTCATGGTGAGGAGTCACTGAAATAACTGCACAGTGATATCAACAAGTTTCATCCCATCATCAGACTTACCACGGACTACTCATTAATATCTGTCTCATTCTTGGACACACGCATCTCCATCAAGGACTGGCACCTCACTATGTCACTCTACTGCAAACCCACGGATAACCTCACGACGCTGCACTTCTCCAGCTTCCACCCTAAACATACTAAAACAGCCACTCCCTAGGAAGAAACCCAACATGCACACAGGATCTGTTCAGATGAGGAGGAATGCAATGGACACCTCAAGGTGCTGAAGGATGCCCTCATAAGAACAGGGTACAATGCTCAACTCATCAATCACCAATTCAGACGTGCCACTGTGAGAAACCGTAATGGCCTCTTGAGGAGACAGATATGGGATGTGACCAAGAGAGTACCCTTCATTGCCCAGTACTGTCTAGGAGCAGAAAAACTAGGCCTTGCTCTTTATAGCCTGCAATACCTTATCGATGAGGATGAGCACCTACCAAGAACTTGCCTACACTTGCACTTCTTGCCTTTAAACAGCTGCTGAATCTTAAATAGACCATTGTTCAGTTATGAAGGTGAAGGCGTGTACTGCACCTTCGAGAGAATGTGAATGTTGTTCTGAACTGAGAACTAACAAGCACCTATGACATGACTAGATGACAGTCTCAGGGTGTACTGGAAAATTGAAACATTTAGCTGTAAAATGAATATCCGAGTTGACTGGAGCTGAAAAATGTGTTGCTGGAAAAGCACAGCAGGTCAGGCAGCAAAGGAGCAGGAGAATCGATGATTTGGGCAGAAGCCTTCTTCAGGAATGAGGAGGGCGTGCCAAGCAGGCTGAGATAAAAGGTAGGGAGGAGGGGCGTTGCGAATGCAATAGGTGGAAGGAGGTTAAGGTGAGGTGATAGGCCGGAGAGGGGTTGGGGGGCGGAGAGATTGGGAAGATTGCAGGGCAAGAAGGCGGTGCTGAGTCCAAGGGTTGGGACTGAGAAAAGGTGGGGGGAGGGGAATGAGGAAGGAGGAGAAATCTGCATTCATCCCTTGTGGTTGGAGGGTTCCTAAGCGGAAGATGAGGCGCTCTTCCTCCCGGCGTTGTGTTGCCATCGTCTGGCGATGGAGGAAGCCAAGGACCTGCATGTCCTTGGCGGAGTGGGAGGGGGAGTTAAAGTGTTCAGCCATGGGGCAATTGGGTTGGTTGGTGTGGGTGTCCCAGAGGTTTTCTCTGAAACGTTCCGCAAGTAGGCCTGTCTCCCCAATGTATAGGAGGCCACATCGGGTGCAGTAAGTGATGTGTGTGGAGGTGCAGGTGAATTTGTGATGGATATGGAAGGATCCCTTGGGGCTTTGCATCCGCAGTCCTGACTTTCTCCATATCAGAGTTGACTGCCAATTTAATTTAACAATTCCAATTTAACCAGTTTAAATTATGCCCAGGATACTAAAATATAATTGAATTTGAATTTATTGTTGTGCCAACATCGAACCAATGAGACAATTCGATATTGGGGGATGTAAAAGGGGGATTTTAAAATTTGGAGACAGAGCAACTGCCATTGACGGAGACCCAATAAATTAGGAAACACTATCAAAGATACCTTTCCATATTTAAGACATTCACAGTAAAAAGAAAGACGACGACTAAGGGAGATTTTCAGCCAGAAGAAGAGAGACACCAAAGACAACAGTCGCCATATGGCTTTGAAATTAAGTGGAATTTAAATAAGTGTTTTATTGGAATAGTATATTGTTCTGGAGTTGAGACAGATAATAAGCACTAGAGAACGGGGGGGGGGGCATAGAATTGTGACAGTTGTTGTTTAATGTTCACTTTTAGAGTTAAGAATAAATCGATATTATTTTATTCAAAGAGTGGAATTTGGGAGTTGTAATCTTGAAGTATGACTGATTGCCAAGGGGAGCTGAGTTTTCCTGGGCATTTGAGTTAATTAACAGAAGAGTTCACCACTGTGTCGCATCTGTGCCACTGTGGGCAGCACAGTGGCACAGTGGTTAGCACTGCTGCCTCACAGCACAAGAGACCTGGGTTGAATTCCTGCCTCTGTGTAGTTTACACATTCTCCCCACGTCTGCATGGGTTTCCTCCGGGTGCTACGGTTTCCTCCCACAGTCCAAAAGTGTGCAGGTTAGGAGAACTGGCCAAGCTAAATTGCCCGTAGTGTTAGGTGTAGGGGAATGGGTCTGGGTGGGTTGTTCTTCAGAGGGTCGGTGCGGACTTGTTGGGCCGAAGGGCCTGTTTCCACACTAAGTAATCTAATCTAATCTTTCTCCGCCTCATATAGACACACATCACTCTATGGGGTGAATTTGCATTTGCAAAATTGTATTTGCAGATACATTCTATTTTGTTTAAAAAGCAGTCAATGCAGGCAGTCAATCTATGTAACGTTTTATAAATTCCTGCTTTGGAAACAGAACCAGTCTGGCTCAAAATTGGGATACAGACAGACTAACCTCACAGCTTTAATTCAAGGTTTGAGCCAACATGTCACTTGGTTTTTATAAAACCTGAAGTTATCTCGAGAACATAATTTGAAAGAAGTTTTGGGATTAACATATTAATGAACCAAAACCTGCAACCCATTCTAAAAGATGAAAAAGGTAACAGGTTTGTTCAATATATCATTTCAGTTGCATGACAGTTATCTTTTGCTATAAATTCTATGTCTTACAATCTTGCTCCTCAGCTACCTGAAGTTGTAATGCTCTGAAAACTCCAGGAGAGAGAGGTTCACCATCTGCTCCAACCTAGTCTACTGCAGCCAGTGCTTTTTCTACATTGGCGGGACCAAACAGAGATGGGGTGAACGTTTCACCAAGCATCATTGCCAGCACGAAGTGGCTGGCCTGGCCTCCAGGTCACTACCCGTTTCAATTCCCCCTCGGACATGTCCAACCTCGACCTTTTCCAGTGCCGCAGCAAAACACTGTAAAGTGGAAGTTTACAGAAAATTGGAAGAACACCTCATTTACCACCTGGATAGCCTCCAGCCCAGAGGTCTTAACACCGAGTCCTCCAATTTCAAGTAATCTTTCCAACCATTCCCCAGTTCCCTTTCCAGGCCCACCTCATTAGCTTCACTATCCCCCCACCACCAACCTCATCCCACATACAGCCCTTACTCTCCTCTCCTCGACCTGATCTTACCCATCCATCTTCCTACCCATCTATCCCCTCCATCCTTCCCACTGACCTATAACAATAACTCCTGACCTGCATCCATCTACGGAGCCTACCTTTCCCTCAGCCTCAGACCCCTCCCTCTATTTTCGGAGCTTCCTTCCCCAATTCTGATAAAGGGTCACCCACCCCAAACGTCTGCTTCTCCGCCTACTGATGCTGCCTGGCTTGTTGTTTCCAGTCTCTCTATGCGCAATTGCAAGAATGTCTCACATAAAACCAAAATCCATTTCGTCACTAATGTTTCCATTGCACTATTGATTACTCCACTCCACCTGTTAACAACAGCGATGGCGCACTCAGATCTTTGATCCAAAGAGAGCCATCATCCCCTAAATGCTATGGAGGTGCAAACACTTGAAAACCGTGCAATCTAAGGACTCTAAAGCGAAGCAAATGCGATAGGGCCCACGGTAATACACCGAAAAGTAACCGTGCAAGCTGTTCGGGATCCCGAAGCCGGTTTTAAATAGTGCTTTACTATCAATATCAAAGCTGATTCAATATCATTGAAAATCAAATTCAGCCTCCAAGCTTCGTGTGGACGTTGTTAAAGTCAAGCATGCCCAAGCCCACTCCTGTTGTCTCTCTGTCCTGGTTAGATATAAACGCTTGCCCGCATGTTTTGAGGTGGGTGAGGAGGGACATTTCGCCGGGCCTCACTCTTACCAGAACAGTGCATTACAGCAGATGAACATGGCAACACTACATCCCGGTCTGTGCCCTGTCACAGCGGCTTCCATATAATTCAGCAACAACATCCACAGTGAATCGGAATCATCCCACTTCTGCTCACTGTCAGCCTCCGGTGCAAGCCGAGGGGCGCCTCCCTCCTCTGGGAGCGTATCGGCACTGTGATCGCCAGAACCCGCCGCCGCCTTGCACCGGTTTTGCTGTCGTCCAGCATCACTGCTACCTAGCAGCCACCACAGCCGTCCACTCGCCATCTTATCTCTTCCACGTGACGTCGCTACGTCACCTGCGTCATGGTTTCATTGCCTCTCCTGTTTGTGACGCAGCGGCTGGTGGTCGGCTTGGCACGCTCACAGTCTGCCTGGCGGAGGGGCGGGGCGCATTCTGCTGACGTCACAAGTGGGGGGTCAAGTGAGTGGCATCATTTGTGACGCAGCGGCTGGTGGTCAGCTTGGCAAGCTCACAGTCTGCCTGCTGGAGGGGCGGGGCACATTCTGCTGACGTCACAAGTGGGGGGGTCAAGTGAATGGCGTCATTGTTGGGGCAGTGGTGAGTTGATGCCACTTTGACAAGAGAAACTTCGTTGGGTTGTAGTAAGATAGTGATGGTCTCTCCACAAATCTGCCACAGACCCCCTGCATACCAATTCCCTGCAGCAGCATCCAGTCCAGACCCCAGCCAGCATGACCCCAACCCCACATGCAACAAGGGCCCTCCCTTCTGCCAGCCACTCAAAGCCATGATTATGGAGGTGCAGATTTATGAGCAATGGCTCCCTGAAGATAGTCACTACTCTTGACAGTCGGCCCGGCATGCATCACTTAGTCCCAGCATTGATCAGATCCTGGGAAAAGACAGGTTGCATCCTGGAGGCAATCTGCAAACCCTCACCGTCAATGAACAGGAGCTGCATGTCATAATTGAGGCTACGTACCTTTGGAAGAGATACATTGCCAAGGTGCACCACCTAGGAGGAGGCAAGGTATTGCTGCAAGGTTTGAAGGCAGAAAATCGTCACCTGGGTGCGGATACATGCCAGTGATTGATTGCCTTCGTCAACAGGGAGACTCAGAACCTGTGCTGTGACCCAGTACATCTTTTAGACCCAGAAGAAGGGAACCAATGTTCTCTGGATGTCAGCAATAAAACCAGGAGGGGAGACCATAGGGACCAGCCAGTACCACAACGTGGAGTTTACCACTTGATAATGAGCACTCAACTCCTGTAAGATCGAACTCAGAACAGTCCTGTCCAGCGGCCTAGGTGAGCTGAGACTTTGGCCTCCAGTTCCTGCCAATTCATTGGCCAGGATTTCTAGGCTAGGCGAAGGTGGATCACAAATAGAGAACATGGGCTGTACTCCAGCTGAACCTTTGTAATATTTTGAAAGACTGAAGAGTGTCATTGAATGAGTTAATAGTTCACCAGACGCAGTCAATGTTTGTCTCCATGTGCATCCCGGGGACCACACCATCGCGCGCAGAGTACTGCATCATGGAGCTGCTCAGAATGAACTTCAACAAAAACCACTGCACCTCTCTTCAGACTTTCTTTACGAAGGCACATTTCAGCAGAAAGTGTGTGACAGTATCAACACTATCCTCCCACCACCATCACTAACAGCCACTTCGAGGGCAGCATGCTGTGATAGAGAGTCCGGGAGTACATAAGAGATCTCACCAGCAACTAAGCTATGTCTTGGTGCTTGTTGGAAAGTTCTGGCAATGGCGCATTCTGCTAAGTGAATGATGTTTCATTTGATGAATCAGTCTGCTCAGGAAACCACCCAACAGGATCCATCTTCTTTTCTTACAGGTCTAGAGTACATTTGTGTTTGGTGATAGCCTGAAATAAATGACTAGGTTATTTTATAAATTCCCCAAAAAATATGTTTATTAAAGGTTAAATAAAATTCACCTGTGATCCTTTGGAGTCATAGAGTCCTACAGCATGGAGATAGGCCCTTCAGCCGAAACTGGTCCATGCCAACCAAAATGTTCATTCATTTTGGATAGTAAGTGCAAATGGATAACCATTGGAATACACCAGGTAAACATGATTCTGTCATAAAGAGCAATAGATACCCAACTACATGAAGTGTGTATACTGTGCATGCATTCCATAATGCCAGATTTTGACACTATTTTTATTAAAACCTAGATATGCTATACGCTTGGGTTCAGAAGTATAACTATTTAAATAAATTTGACTTCACAGAGCGGTGTGTTCTGTGGTGGATCTTGGGAAGGAGGTGCAGAGTTCCCGGACTATGAGGTTGGAAGCTGTGGGTGGGAGATCTCCTGAGGTGATGATGTTCTGTGTGGTCTGGGAGATGATGGTTTGGTGATGGGGGGTGGGGTCATGGTTGAGGGGGCGGTAGGAAGAGGTGTCCTCGAGTTGGCGGTTGGCTTCAGAGGTGTAGAGTTCAGTGCGCCAGACTACCACTGCGCTCCCTTTATCTACTGGCTTGATGGTGAGGTTGGGATTGGAGCAGAGGGATTGGAGGGCTGCGCGTTGTGAGGGTGAGAGGTTGGAGTGGGGTAGACAGGTTGAGGTGGTTAATGTCCCGGCGGCAGTTGGAAATGAAGAGGTCGAGGGCGGGTAATAGGCCAGCGCGGGGTGTCCAGGTGGATGCAGTGTGTTGGAGGTGGGCGAAGGCGTCCTTGGAAGGTGGGCGGGAGTCCTGATTGTGAAAGTAAGCTCAGAGGCGGAGGCGGCGGAAGAAATTCACGGCGTGTATTAAATCCATTGAAGTGTGGACGGAGGGGGGGGGCGAAGGTGAGTCCTTTGCTGAGGACTGATTGTTTGTCCTCAGTGAGGGGAAGGTCTGGAGGGATGGTGAAAGCTAGGCAGGGCTGGGAGCTCGGATCTGGTGTGGGTGTGGAGCTGGGAGTGGGGGCGGAGCCAGTAACTGGAGTGGGTGGGATGGTGGGGGGAATGGGGGTGGGGTCATGAGCAGGGGTGGTGCTCCCTTCAGGATTCTGGGGGCCGGGAATGGTGACAGTAGGATATGTGGTGTGCATGTCAGCAGAATGCAGGTGAGTGGCATTGGTGGGGGCGGAAGTGGTGGCAGACATGGCGGTAGCGGTGGTGGAAGTCACTGAGCGTGTAACATCAGCGATGATGTGAGGGGCAGAAGTGATGTCACGTGTGATGTATGAGGAATTATGAGGGGCAGAAGTGGTTTGTTTTTCTTTGTGCAGAGGAGATTGAGAGGGGACCTGGTTATGATGTGTAAAATTATGAGGGGCCTGGGTAGGGTAGACAAGAAGAACATTTTCCCCTTGAGGGAGGAAGCAATGACCAGGGTCATATATGTAAGAAAAAGGGACAGAAAGTTTAGAGGAGATGTGAGGAAAAATGTTTTCATCCAGAGGGTGGTGGGAATCTGGAGCTCACTGCTATACATTAAGGACAAAAGAGTAACTAGGAAGCGAATACGGCCTCTCAAAGATCAGCAAGGCAGCCTTTGTGCGGAACCGCAGGAGATGAGGAGATACTAAACGAGTGTTTTGCATCCATGTTGACTGTGGAGAAGGACATGGAGGATATAGAATGTGGGGAAATAGATGGTGACATCTTGAAAAATTACAGAAGAGTTGAGGAAGTGTTGGATGTCTTGAAACACACAAAGGTGGATAAATCCCAGAAGCTGATCAGGTGTACCCTAGAACTCTGTGGGAAGCTAGGGAAGTCTTTGCTGGGCCACCTCCTGAGATACATGAATCATCAATAATCACAGGTGAGGTGCCAGAAGACTAGAGGTTGGCTAACGTGGTACCATTATTTAAGAAAGGTGGTAAGGACAAGCCAGGGAACTATAGACCCGTGAGCCTGATGTTGGTAGTGGGCAAGTTGTTGGAGGGAATCCTGAGGGACAGGATTTACACGTATTTGGAAAGGCAAGGACTGATTAGGCATAGTCAACATGGCTTTGTGTGTGGGAAATCATGTCTCATGAACTTGATTGAGTTTTTTGAAATAGTAACAAAGTGGATTGATGAGGGCAGAGGGATGGACATGATCTATATGGACTTGAATAAGGTGTTTGACAAGGTTCCCCATGGGAGACTGGTTAGCAAGGTTAGATCTCATAGAATACAGGGAGAACTAGCTATTTGGATACAGAACTGGCTCAAACTAGAAGACAGAGTAGTGGAGGATTGTTTTTTACACTGGAGGCCTGTGACCAGTAGAGTGCCACAAGGGCCGGTGCTGGGTCCGCTGGGTCCGATAAATGATTTTGATGTGAATGTAACAGGTACAGTTAGTAAGTTTGCAGATGACACCAAAATTGGAGGTATAGTGGACAGCGAAGAAGGTTACCTCCAATTACAATGGGATCTTGATCAGATGGGCCAGTGGGCTAAGGAGTGGCAGATGAAGTTTAATTTAGATAAATGCGAGGTGTTACATTTTGGGAAAGCAAATCTTAGCAGGACTTATACACTTAATGGTAAGGTCCTAGGGAGTGTTGCTGAACAAAGAGACCTTGGAGTGCAGGTTCATAGCTCCTTGAAAGTAGAGTCGCAGGTAGATAGAATAGTAAAGAAGGCGTTTGGTATGCTTTCCTTCATTGGTCAGAGCATTGAGTACAAGCGTTGGGAGGTAATGTTGAGGCTGTACAGGATGTTGGTTAGGCCACTTTTGAAATATTGCTTGCAATTCTGATCTCCTTCCTATTGGAAGAATGTTGTGAAACTTGAAAAGATTTCCAAGGTTGTTGCCAGGGTTAGAGGATTTGAGCTATAGAGAGAGACTGAATAGGCTGGAGCTGGTTTCCCTGGAGCATTGGAGGCTGAGGGCTGACCTCATAGAGGTTTATAAAATCATGAAAGCAATGGATAGGATAAATAGACAAAGTTTTTTCCCTGGGGTGCAAGAGTCCAGAACCAGAGGGCATAGCAAATTTTGAGACGATTTGTAGCTCAGGTTGAGGTTCTGGATGTAGATTTGCTCGCTGAGCTGGAAGGTTCATTTTCAGATGTTTCGTTACCCTATTGAGTAACATCTTCAGTGAGCCTCTGGATGAAGCCCGCTTTCTATTTATGTTTTTGGGTTTCCTTGGGGTGGTGATGTCATTTCCTCTGGTTACATCATTTCCTATGGTAATGTCATTTCCAGTTCTTTTTCTCAGGGGCGGTAAATGGGATCTAAGTCAATGTGTTTGTTGTTGGAGCCCCGGTTGGAATGCCATGCTTTTTGTAATTCTCGTCCATGTCTCTGTTTGGCTTGTCCTAGGATAGATGTGTTGTCCCAGTCAAATGGTGTCCTTCCTCATCCGTATGTAAGGATACTAGTGAGAGTGGGTCATGTCCTTTTGTGGCTAGATGATGTTCATGTATCCTGGTGGCTAGTTTTCTGCTGTTTGTCCAATGTAGTGTTTGTTACAGTCCTTGCACGGTATTTTGTAAATGAAGTTAGCTTTGCTTGTTATCTGTATAGGGCTTTACAAATTCATTAGCTACTGTTTCAGTGTGTTGGTGGTTTTGTGGGCTACCATGATGCCAATAGGTCTGAGTAGTCTGGCAGTCATTTCCAAAATGTCTTTGATGTAGGGGAGCATGGCGAGGGTTTCTGGACATGTTTTGTCTGCCTGTTTGGGTTTGTTGATGAGAAATCAGCGGACTGTGTTCATTGGGTACCCATTCTTTTTTAATACGCTGTATAAGTGATTTTCCTCTGCTCTGTTTAGTTCCTCTGTGCTGCAGTGTGTGGTGGCTTGTTGGAATAATGTTATAATGTAGCTTCGTTTGTGGGTGTTGGGGTGATTGCTTCTGTAGTTCAGTGTTTGGTCAATATATGTTTTCCTGTTTGAAGTTCCCCATTGGCTGTTTGCTCGACAACAACAACTAGGAATGGCAGTTTGTTGTGTTTTCCTACTCTTTAGTGAATTTTTATGCCAGTAAGGGTATTATTGATAGTTTTGAAGGTTTCTCTAATTTATTTCATTTAGTGATGACACAGGTGTCATCCATGCAGCGGACCCAAAGTTTGGATGGGATGATTGGCAGAGTTGTTTGTTCGGGTTTCTGCATTACTGCCTCTGTTAAGAACCCTGATACCGAAGATCCCATGGATGTTCCATTGGTTTGTCTGTAAATTTGGTTGTTGAAGGTGAAGTGGGTGGTAAGGCATAGGTCCACTAGCTTGACGATATTGTCCTAGCTGATGAAGTTGGTGGCATTTGGTGTGTGTGTCTTTGGTTCTTCTAATAGTGTAGTCAGTGTTTCCATGGCCAGGTTGATGTTGATGGATGTGAACAGGGCTGTTACGTCAAAGGAGACCATTATTTCATCCTCTTCTATCTTGGTGACTTTGGTCTTCAAGAATTCTTGAGTGGAGTGGATGGAGTGGCTTGAGTGTTCAACTAAGTGTTTTAGTCTTTGGTGTAGTTCCTTGGCCAATCTGTAAATTAGTGTTCCAGGTAGCGAGACTATGGGTCTGAGTTGGGGGGGGGGGGGGGGGGGGGGGGGGGGCTCCTGATTTGTGAATTTTGGATAATCCTTAGAAGCATGATGTGTTGGATTCATCTGGTTTCATTTTTTGGAAGTCAGTCTTATTTATTGCTCCAGATTTCTGAATATTGTTGAGTAAAAAAACAGGCAGAAAACTAGTCACCAGGACACATGAACATCAACTAGCCACAAAAAGACATGACCCTCTCTCACCAGTATCCTCACATACAGGTGAGGAAGGACACCATTTCGACTGGGACAACACATCCATCCTAGGACAAGCCAAAAAGAGACATGCACAAGAATTCCTAGAAGTGTGGCATTCCAACCGAAACTCTGTCAATAAACACATTGACTTGGATCCCATTTACCAACCCCTGAGAAAAAGAACAGGAAATGATTTCACCACCGGAAATGACATCACCAACCCAAGGAAACCCAAACACATAAATAGAAAGCGGGCTACACCACCAGTGCTTCATCCAGAGGCTCATTGAAGATGTTCCCTAGTATGGTGAAGAAAGGTCTAAAAATGAACCTACAAGCTCAGCGAGCAAACCTACATCCTAGAGGGCATAGGTTTAGGGTGAGGGGGGAAAGATATAAAAGGGACCGAAGGGGCAACGTTTTAATGTAGAGGGTGGTGCATGTGTGGAATGAGCTGCCAGAGGAAGTGGCAGAGGCTGGTACAATTGCAGCCTTTAAAAGGCACCTGGATGGGTATGTGAACAGGAAGGGATTAAAGGGATATGGGTCAAGTGCTGGCAAATGGGACTAGATGAGTTTGGGATATCTGGTCAGCAGAGGCTAGTTGGACCAAAGGGTATGTTTCCATACTGTACATCTCTATGACTCAATGGCTCTCTAAAGGTGGAAAAGGCAGAATGAAGAGTGCAGTGCTGGAAAAGCACAGCCGGTCAGGCAGCATCTGATGAACAAGAGAATCGACGTTTTGGGCATAAACCCGTCATCAGGAATGAGGCATTCATCAGAAATAAAGGCAGAACCCCTCATAATATTTAAGAAGTGTTTGGATGTGCACTTGGAATGCCAAAACATACGCGGCTATGGGCCAAAACCTGAAATGTGGGATTAGAATAGATCGGTGTGATTTGTGACAGGCATGGATGTGATGGGCTGAATGGCCTTTTTCTGTGTTGTCAAGCTATGTGACACTATGACATTAGGTCCTGCGGATCACATTCTGTCACCTTGCATCCCCGAGCACATTTGTTGATTTATGTGTTACATTTCAACATTACCAAGCATTGCAGACAGTCTTAAGAATTCACTTTAAATCCAAACATCGTTTCTGCCTTTCAACATCTGATCTTGATTTTGACTAGGCCGTTAAGTGAAGTTTTTTGAAATGCATGCAAGTTTTGCTGATACCACATGTTGGTATGCAATATACTGTCAAAGGCCTTCTCTTGGTCCAGGTTGATCCCACTGTCCTGCATGTAGGCAATCATATCCATGAGGAGCACGGTGTCTCAAAGATCTTTCTGCGCAGAACAGCACTGGTTTGTCGGGGTGAACTGCTGATCCCAGAGCAGACCTGACCCGGTTAGTGATGATCTCAGACAGGATTTTGTAATCTACATTCAGCAGTGAAATAGCTCCCCCGTTTCCAATCTCATCCTTCTCCCCCTTCATAGATGAAGTAAAAGCTTTTTTAGGTATGTGAAAGGGGAAAAAAATGGTTAAGACTAAAATTGGGCCCTTGAAGACAAAAACAGGGAACAAAGAAATGGCAGAAGAGTTGAATTGGTACTTCAGATCTGTGTTCACTGGGGAAGACACAAGCAATCTCCCTGAGGTAACAGTGGTTGAAGGACCTGAACTGAAGGGAATTTATATTTGCCAGGAATTGGTGTTGGAGAGACTGTTAGGTCTGAAGGTTGATAAGTCCCCGGGGCTTGATGGTCTACATCCCCGGGTACTGAAGGAGGTGGCTCAAGAAATCGTGGATGCGTTGGTGATTATTTTCCAGAGTTCGATAGATTCAGGATCAGTTCCTGCGGATTGGAAGGTGGCTAATGTTGAATCACTTTTTTTAAGAAGGGTGGGAGAGGGAAAGCAGGAAATTAGAGACCAGTTAGTCTGACCTCAGTGGTGGGAAAAATGCTGGAGTCTATTATAAAGGATGAAATTACGACACATCTGGGTAGCAGTAACAGGATAGGTCAGAGTCAGCATGGATTTATGAAGGGGAAACCATGCTTGACTAATCTGGAATTTTTTGAGCATGTTACTCTGAAGATGGACAAGAGAGATCCAGTGGATGTAGTGTACCTGGACTTTCAGAAAACCTTTGATAAAATCCCACATAGGAGGTTAGTGAGCAAAATTAGGGTGCATGGTATTGGGGCAAAGTACTGACTTGGATTGAAAATTGGTTGGCTGACAGGAAACAAAGAGTAGTGATAAACAGCTCCCTTTCGGAATGGCAGGGATCACTGCTGGGATCGCAGCTTTTTACAATATATATTAATGATATAGAAGATGGTATTAATAGTAACATTAGCAAATTTGCTGATGATACTAAGCTGGGTGGCAGGGTGAAATGTGCGGAGGATGTTAGGAGATTACAGGGTGACCTGGACAGGTTAGGTGAGTGGACAGATGTATGGCAGATGCAGTTTAATGTGGATATCCACTTTGGTGGCAAGAACAGGAAGGCAGATTACTACCTAAATGGAGTCAAGTTAGGTAAAGGGGCAGTACAAAGAGATCTGGGTATTCTTGTACACCAGTCAATGAAGGCAAGCATGCAGGTACAGCAGGTAGTGAAGAAGGCTAATAGCGTGCTGGCCTTCATAACAAGAGGGATTGAATATAGAAGCAAAGAGGTTCTTCTGCAGCTGTACAGGGCCCTGGTGAGACCGCACCTGGAATATTGTGTGCAGTTCTGGTCTCCAAATTTGAGGAATGACATTCTGGCTATTGAGGGAGTGCAGCGTAGGTTCATGAGGTCAATTCCTGGAATGACGGGACTATGTTATGTTGAAAGATTGGAGCGAGGGGGGGCTTGTATACCCTTGAGTTTAGAAGACTGAGAGGGGATCTGATTGCGATGTATAAGATTATTAAAGGATTGGACACTCTGGAGGCAGGAAACATGTTTCTGCTGATGGGTGAGTCCCAAACCAGAGGACACAGCTTAAAAATAAGGGGTAGGCCATTTAGGACAGAGATGAGGAGAAACTTCTTCACCCAGGGAGTGGTGGGTGTGTGGAATGTTCTGCCCCAGAAGGCAGTGGAGTCCCAGTCTCTGGATTCGTTTAAGAAAGAGTTGGATAAAGCTCTCAAGGATAGTGGAATCAAGGGTTATGGAAATAAGGCAGGAACAGGATACTGATTGAGGATGATCAGCCATGATCATCATGAATGGTGGTGCAGGCTCGAAGGGCAGGATGGCCTAATCCTGCACCTATTGTCTATTGTCATGGTGATGATATCCTTACTCATGGATTCGCACATGCTACCTGACAGAAACATACTGTCTTACACCTCCAGCAGGTCCTGCCCCACTGAGTTCCACAGTGCTGAATACAACAAGGCCGGTATGCCATTGCTTCCATAAGTTTTACTTTCTAGGGACTCAAAGGCCTTGGCCAGCTAATCCAGAGATAACGGCTCATTCAGCCATGTGGTAATCTAAGATCTCCATGATGGAAGACAGGAGAGACTGGAAGACCAAGCTGTCTGTGGGCTTTGTATTATACAGTCTGCCATAATAGGATTTGATGATCCTCAGGATGTCAGACTAAGGTGACGTTACAGAGACCTCTTCTTCCTGCTGGTTGCTGATCACAGAGCTCTCCCTGTGCACCTGCTCGAAGATAAAAAGCGAGCACATCTCTTCCCGGTCCATGGTGCAGACCTTGGACTGGAAAGTTACCTTGAAGGCTCTGAGGCAATGAGCAAGGCTTGCTGGCTTTCACCTTCTGAAGATCCTCCTTGACATCAACCCATTGTCTGCAGCAGGAATAGGTTCTGCATGCTTTTCTGGAGTTTAGATAGTTTTGTCCACCTCTCTCTCCCTCGCCTTCTGCACACTGCAAAGGATAGAAAACTTCTTGATGTTCGTTATCGATCCACTGGAAATTCAAAGAGAGGTTTCATAGTTCTCCTATCTAAGTATCATAGAATTATAGAATCCTACAATGAAGAAGCAGGCCATTTGGCCCATTGAATGCACACTGACCCTCTGAAGGGCGCCCCACCCCCAGTCCCTGTAACTCTGCATTTCCTATGGGGAATTCACATAATCTACACATCCCGACACATTATGGGAAATTTTAGCATGGCCAATCCACCTAGCCTGCACGTCTTTGGACTGTGGGAGGAAGCCAGAGCACATGAAGGAAACCCAAGCAGACATGGAGAGAATGTGCAAACACCTCACAGAGAGTCATCCAAGAGTGAAGTCGAATCTGGGTACCTGGCTGTACAAGGCAGCAGTGCTCACCATTGAGCCAATATGCGAGCTCTAGAAATCCCATTTTATTTCTTAAATGTGTTCTGATGTCAACAGTTTCATAGTAAGCATCCACATTTCATTGCCGGCCTTCTGGTCATCCTGGAGATGACAGTCAGGCAACAGGAGGCAGTGGCCAGGGAAGAACACCGGTTTGACATCAGTGGATCTAATCAGAGTACTAGGAGAAAGTGAGGACTGCAGATGCTGGAGATCAGAGTCGCACGTGTGGTGCAGAGAAAGCACAGCAGGCCCTTTATCAGGAAGGGCTTATGCCTGAAATGTCAATTCTCCTGCTCCTTGGCTGCTGCCTGACCTGCTGTGTTTTTCCAGCACCATACTCTTGACTCTGATAGGAGTACACAGATGAAGTCTGTCCTTGACTGGATAGACTAGACTGGTCATGACCAGATTTATCTATGCAAGAGTTGTGGAACTTGGCAACTTTAACCATTACCATCAGGCATCTGGACGTGACAAGTGATTTGCTGTCGGCCCTCCGGTTGGTCAAACTGCCAAAGATGCAGTTGAAGTCACTGGAGCATGACTGGCTTTGACATTGCTTGCAGCAGTGGGGGTTGCTGCAGGACAGCCAGCCACTCACCCTTTACCTCCGGGGCATACACGGTATTTAGTCTCATGGCAGCATTTCTGTATACTGCTATGAGAAACGCCCACCCACCACATTCTTAATTTCGGAGGTGGTGAAGCTGCCTCCTCACAGCAGAATAACCAGGTCAGAGGAACGGCAGTTGTTTCACCCTGACCAAATCAAAGGCCTATAAGTTCAACTGTTTCCAGTTTTATTTATTCATTCCCGGTATCGGACCATCACTGGCCAGGCCACATTTATTGCCCATGCCTAACTGTCCAGAGGGCAATTAGGAGTCAACCACATTGCTGTGGGTCTGGAATCACATGTAGGCCCAACCAGGTAATGATAGCAGTTTCCTTCCCTGAAGAACATGAGTGAACCAGATGGGTTCTTCTGACAATGAAAAATGGATTCATGGTCATCATTAAACCTTTAATACCAGATTTATTTTTATAGAATTTAAATTCTACAATCTACTATGGCAGGATTCAAACTCGTGTCTCTCGAACATTACCTGGGTCTCTGGATTAACAGTCCAGCAATAATAACATTAGGCCATTGCCTCCCATTAAGCTCCTATAGCTGCTGAGGTGCGGTATCCTACACTCCTGCAGAAACAGGAGGTTTGCTTTGACATCGGCCAGGTAAACCAAGGTGGAAGTACATTACGCAGCAGATTTAACATGACACACATTAATGCTCGCAATGTTCAAGCCCATTATGAGAGTTTATGGACACCCAATGCCCATTCATCCACAGTCTTGCCTCTGGTGGTGGCTGAACTGTTGGACACTCACAGCGTGTCCTATTCCTCTGTGGGGGACGGTATCCTCCGAGTGAAGACAAAGGCAAGAAGGTACATTCCTGAGTTCCACGGAGGGACTGATGTGCCCTGTTCCTTACTTGGAGTATCGCTGCTCCTGGTACTTCTTGGTTCTTGGTACGACAAGGTTTTCATTTTTGGTTGTTTTTATCAATGGTATCCATTCCCCCGACTCCTTCATTTCCCCCTCATCCATTGACTTTGCGTTCTTGGGTGGAGGTTTGAGTCAGTTATTGTACCACTGTGCTGATTTCCTTTTTACCTCTCTGGCCTGTCCTTCCTTCTGATTGCTCCTTGTTTTGGTTCATTTGCTGATAGTGATTTTGAGTGGGAGCAGCGGCCGAGTAAAAGCGAACCCGGGAGACTACAGCTAAGGTAAGACAGTTTGTTTCAAAATTACTTACCTGTAGCGGGCAGCGGTATATTTTTTTCTCTCTTCACAAAAAGAGCGGGAGCAGCAGAGGAAGTGACGGCAAACAGAGGGGCAGCCGGGAAGGAGAACTGGGGTATAAATACTCACCCTTTAATCACCAACGGTCATTTGAGTGGGAGCAGCGGCCGAGGAAAAGCGAACCCGGGAGACTACAGCTAAGGTAAGACAGTTTGTTCCAAAATTACTTACCTGTAGCGGGCAGCGGAAGTGAGGTTGGAGTGCATAGCTGGGCGGGAAGGTAAGTGATTAGTATTTGAGTGGGTGTGTTCTAGACCCCAGGTCCTACCTTCGTAGGGCCTCCCTCCCACCCTCCTCCTCTAACCTAACTTCAAAGTCCACAGGTTATTGACTCAGTGTTCTTGTTTTTGGAGACAAAGTGTACAGTCATGGCAGCGCAGGCGGTGGAATGTTCCTCCTGCAGGATGTTTGAGGTAGGGGTGACCACCGATACTCCTGCCGACTTCGTCTGCAGGAAATGCAGTCAGATCCTGATCCTCACCGAACGAGTTAGGGAACTGGAACTGGAGCTGGATGAGCTGAGGATTATTCGAGAGGCTGAGAGGGTGATCGATAGAAGCTACAGGGACATAGTTACGCCGGAGAACAGAGGTAGCTGGGTAACAATTAGAGGTGGGAAGGGGAAGAAGCAGGCAGTGCAGGGTTCCCCTGTGGTCGTTCCCCTAAAAAATAAGTATACAGCTTTGGAAACTGTTGGGGGGGACAGCCTTGCAGGTGTAAGCTGCAGTGAAGGGGTCTGTGGCTCTGAGACTCAGAAGGGAAAGGGGGAGAGGAGGAGAGCGCTAGTTATAGGGGACTCTCTAGTTAGAGGGACGGACAGGCGGTTCTGTGGACATGGGCGAGACTCTCGGATGGTTTGTTGCCTCCCGGGTGCTAGGGTCCGAGACGTCTCGGACCGTGTCTTCAGAATCCTTAAGGGGGAGGGTGTGCAGCCAGAAGTCGTGGTACACATTGGCACCAACGACATAGGTAGGAAGAGGGGTGGGGAGGTCATTCAATAGCTCAAGGAGTTAGGCTGGAAGCTAAAAGCTAGGACAGACAGAGTCGTCATCTCTGGGTTGTTGCCGGTGCCACGTGACAGTGAGGCAAAGAATAGGGAGAGAGTGCAGTTGAACACGTGGCTGCAAGGATGGTGTAGGAGGGAGGGCTTCAGATATTTGGACAATTGGACTGCATTCTGGGGAAGGTGGGACCTGTATAAACAGGACGGGTTGCACCTGAACCAGAAGGGCACCAATATCCTGGGGGGTAGGTTTGCTAGCACTCTTCGGGGGGGGGGGTGGTTTAAACTAATTTGGCAGGGGGATGGGATCCGGACTTGTAGTCCAGCAAGTAAGCTAGCTGTGTGTCAGGTTGCCCAAGACTGTAGGGAGGCTGTGGAGAAGGTAGCACTGACAAGGACTACTTGCGGACACAGAGATGGGCTCAAGTGCGTATACTTCAACGCAAGGAGTATCAGAAATAAGGTGGGTGAACTTAAGGCGTGGATCGGTACCTGGGACTACGATGTTGTGGCCATCACGGAAACATGGATAGATGAGGGACAGGAATGGCTGTTGGAGGTTCCTGGGTACAGATGTGTCAGTAAGATTAGGGAGGGTGGTAAAAAAGGAGGGGGGGTGGCATTGCTAATTAGAAATGATATAACGGCTGCAGAAAGGAAGTTTGAGGGGGATCTGCCTCTGGAGGTAGTATGGGCTGAAGTCAGAAATAGGAAAGGTGCAGTCACCTTGTTGGGTGTTTATTATAGGCCCCCCAATAGCAGCAGAGATGTGGAGAAACAGATTGGGAAACAGATTTTGGAAAGGTGCAGAAGCCACAGGGTCGTAGTCATGGGCGACTTCAACTTCCCAAATATTGATTGGAAGCTCTTTAGATCAAGTAGATTGGATGGGGCGGTGTTTGTGCAGTGTGTCCAGGAAGCTTTTCTAACGCAGTATGTAGAGTGTCCAACCAGAGGGGAGGCCATATAGGATTTGGTACTCGGTAATGAACCGGGACAAGTGGTGGGCTTGTTAGTGGGTGAACATTTTGGTGATGGTGACCACAATTCTGTGACTTTCACCTTGGTTATGGAGAGAGATAGGTGCGCACAACAAGGAAGATTTTACAATTGGGGGAAGGGAAATTACGATGCTGTAAGACAGGATTTGAGGAGCATACGTTGGGAGCATAGGCTGTCAGGGAAGGATGTGGTGGAAATGTGGAACTTTTTCAAGGAGCAGATACGACGTGTCCTTGATATGTATGTACCTATCAGGCAGGAAAGAAATGGTCGTGTGAGGGAGCCTTGGTTGACGAGGGAGGTTGAATGTCTAGTAAAGAGGAAGAAGGAGGCATACATAAGGTTGAAGAAACGGGGTTCAGACAGAGCAGTGGAGGGATACAGGATAGCCAGAAGGGACCTGAAGAAAGGGATTAGGAGAGCTAAGAGAGGGCATGAAAAATCCTTGGCGGATAGGATCAAGGATAACCCCAAGGCATTCTATGCGTATGTGAGAAACCTGAGAATGACGAGAACGAGGGTAGGTCCGATCAAGGACAGTAGTGGGAGACTGTGTATTGAGTCGGAAGAGATAGGAGAGGTCTTGAACAAGTACTTCTCTTCAGTATTTACGAACGAGAGGGACCGTATTGTTGAAGAGGAGAGTGCGAAACGGACTGATAAGCTGGAAGAGATACCTGTTAGGAAGGAAGATGTGTTGGACATTTTGAACAACTTGAGGATAGACAAGTCCCCCGGGCCTGACGGGATATATCCTAGGATTATGTGGGAAGCAAGAGAGGAAATTGCAGTACCGTTGGCAATGATCTTCTCGTCTTCACTGTCAACGGGGGTGGTACCAGGGGACTGGAGAGTAGCAAATGTTGTGCCCCTGTTCAAAAAAGGGAATAGGGATAACCCCGGGAATTACAGGCCAGTTAGTCTTTCTTCTGTGGTTGGCAAAGTAATGGAAAGGGTACTGAGGGATAGGATTTACGAGTATCTGGAAAGACACTGCTTGATTAGGGACAGCCAGCACGGATTAGTGAACGGTAGGTCTTGCCTTACAAGTCTTATTGAATTCTTCGAGGAGGTGACCAAGCATGTGGATGAGGGTAGAGCAGTGGATATAGTGTACATGGATTTTAGTAAGGCATTTGATAAGGTTCCCCATGGTAGGCTTATGCGGAAAGTCAGGAGTCATGGGATAGAGGGAAATTTGGCCAATTGGATAGAAAACTGGCTAACCGGTCGAAGGCAGAGAGTGGTGGTAGATGGTAAATATTCAGCCTGGAGCCCAGTTACAAGTGGAGTTCCGCAGAGTTCAGTTCTGGGTCCTCTGCTGTTTGTAATTTTTATTAATGACTTAGATGAGGGAGTCGAAGGGTGGGTCAGTAAATTTGCAGATGATACGAAGATAGGTGGAGTTGTGGACAGTGAGGAGGGCTGTTGTCGGCTGCAGAGGGACTTAGATATGATGCAGAGCTGGGCTGAGGAGTGGCAGATGGAGTTCAACCCTGCCAAGTGTGAGGTTGTCCATTTTGGAAGAACAAATAAGAATGCGGAATACAGGGTTAATGGTAGGGTTCTTAGTCAGGTGGAGGAACAGAGGGATCTTGGGGTCTATGTACATAGATCTTTGAAGGTTGCCACTCAGGTGGATAGAGTTTGTAAGAAGGCCTATGGAGTATTATCGTTCATTAGCAGAGGGATTGAATTCAAGAGTCGTGAAGTGATGTTGCAGCTGTACAGGACTTTGGTTAGGCCACAGTTGGAGTACTGTGTGCAGTTCTGGTCGCCTCACTTTAGGAAAGATGTGGAAGCTTTGGAGAGGGTGCAGAGAAGATTTACCATTATGTTGCCTGGAATGGAGAGTAGGTCGTACGAGGATAGGTTGAGAGTTCTCGGCCTTTTCTCGTTGGAACGACAAAGGATGAGGGGTGACTTGATAGAGGTTTATAAGATGATCAGAGGAATAGATAGAGTAGACAGTCAGAAACCTTTTCCCCGGGTACAACAGAGTGTTACAAGGGGACATAAATTTAAGGTGAAGGGTGGAAGGTATAGGGGAGATGTCAGGGGTGGGTTCTTTACCCAGAGAGTGGTGGGGGCATGGAATGCACTGCCCGTGGGAGTGGTAGAGTCAGAATTATTGGCGACCTTTAAGCGGCATTTGGATAGGTACATGGATGGGTGCTTAATCTAGGTTAGAAGTTCGGCACAACATCGTGGGCCGAAGGGCCTGTTCTGTGCTGTATTGTTCTATGTTCTATGTTCTATGATACCTTGCTTCCCTTTGGGTATCCACAGCTCATGTTGCCACTTCCAGCCGATGTGGTGCCCCATCTTGCGCAGGCCTTGTGCAGGTGGCCTTCTTCCAGACGCAGGTTGCAGCTCTTGACTGTTTGCATTCCTTAAGTAGCCCTCCAATTTGCAGTGCCTACACAGGGTCACCCTCTGTGCCCTTGCTTCCTGCAGGTTTAGCACATGCTAGGCTGCCCCACAGATGTGAAATAGCCTTGGCTCCCTCCGATAACAAAGCTTGAGGGCAGGTGGAGGATGTTACTGTTGATGTCCACCTTCAGGGTCACCTTAACCTGCTGCCTGCTGGTCCAGATTCCAAAGGGGATCCATTACATTGGTGCTGACTTGTCCTAGGAAGGTCAGGATGTCTGCTGCCAGGACATAAGGGTTCTACATATGTATTGTAAAATCCTGGTTCCTCTGTGCAGGGAAGACAAACAGGAATGCCGCAGACAAGGAACAAAGGGGACCCTCACCTCCTTTCTCTTCACACACCTTTAGGAGACGTTCATACTGCTTCACTCTCCTGAAGGTTATATCGAAATACCCTGGCTGAGGAACACCTGTGCTGTTAGAAACCTGCAGCTTCTCTTCACGAAGCTGGTCCAATCAATAGACAATCCTTCCTCTATCTTCGTTACAGTCATTCTGCCTGAATTGTGAATCTCTTAGCCTGGGCTAGCACAGGCTATAGCTCTGGTTTACTGGACATTGAATTGACGTTAAGCAGAATCCAGCATAAATATCCACCACTAGCAGCTCAGCTGAACCAATGACCCTCCAACACCCATTCACAATCACAATCATCTTGAAATCTATTGGTGATGACTCGCAGCTCAGAAACCTTCTGGGAGAACTACATTCATGATCATTGTTTTTCCCTGCCAGTACCTGAAGTCACATGGTATCAGGGGTGAGCTGGCAAAATGGATACAGAACTGGCTTAGTGATAGGAGACAGAAGGTAGTGGTGGATGGATGCGTTTCAGAATAGAGGGTTGTGACTAGTGGTGTTCCACAAGGATCAGTGCTGGGACCTCTGCTGTTTGTGGTCTACATAAATTACTTGGAGGAAAACGTAGTTGGCCTATTGCTTGCGGGCAATACAAAGATTGGTGGTGTTGCGGATAGTGAGGAGGATTGTCAGAGGATACAGCAGGCTATAGATCAGTTGGAGGCACGGGCAGAAAAATGACAGATGGTGTTTAATCCAGACAAATGTGAGGTGATCTATTTTGGAAGGCCAAGTATAGGTGGAAATTATACCGTGAATGGCAGAACCCTGAGGAGTGTTGATTTACAGTGGATTTGTGTGTACAGATCCATAGATTATTGAAGGTGGCAGCGCAGGTAGATATGATTATAAAAAAAGCCTATGGCATGCTTGCCTTCATTGGAAGGGGCACTGTGTATAAGGACAGGCATATTATGCTGCAGCTTTATAGAACTTTAGTTAGGCCACATTTGAAATATTGGTACAGTTCTGGTCACCACAATACCAGAAGGATGTGGATGCTTTAGAGAGGGTACAGAAAACGTTCACCAGGATGTTACTGGTATGGGGGATTATAATTATAAAGGAAGGTTGGATAGACTGGGTTTGTTTTTGCTGGAATGCAAGAGGTTGGAATGACCTGAGAGATGTGTATAAGATTGTGAATGGCGTGGATAGAATGGAAAGTATGGAGTTGTTTTCCCAGGACGGAAGGTTCAATTACTAGGGGACACAGGGTCAACATGCAGTGGTGGGGGGGAATTTAAAAGAGATGCGCAAGGCAAGTTTTTCACACACTGTGTCGCTAGTGTCTGGAACACACTGCCAGAGGAGATGGCAGAAGCAGACACAATGGCAGCATTCAGAAAGCACCTGGACAAATACATGAATAGGAAAGAAATAGAGGGGAATGGATCGAGTAACTGAAGGCAGTTTTAATATGAAAGGGCAAAATGTGTGGAGGGCCAAAGGGCCTGATCCTGTGCTGTATTGTTCATTATTCTTGTTTGTTCAACTATCTCTAACCTTATTTGGCTGCTTAAGCTTACAATGTTTCTTGTAGATTCTTACGGATCAGGCTGGACCCCATCAAAATATTTTTCGAAGATAGCCTGGACCCTAATGTTTTCTTAGTTTAAAGGCAGATGCAAAATGGATATTCCACATGTAATGCAGCTGGTCAAATCACTCGGCTTTAAGCAAAACAGAATTTATTTAAACACTACAGTTGAAACACGAACAAAGGAAAACAGAGTTTAGAATAACTTAACTATTGAAAAACTTAATCAACCTCATACTGTTCCAATCAAGTAACATCCCATAAACACACCCCTTGGCAAAAAGGTAAATTGAAATGCAGATTCTTACAGGCAGGAGGGAACAACATCCAAAGACATTTCAGAGAGAAAAGTCAGTCAGGAATCATTTGCTGAAGCTTGCAACCTTCCTGGACTTCAACATCTCATGACTGGCACATCTAAACCAAACTAGAAGAAACTTGAACTGGGAAAACTGCCCATTTCCCTGCCATTGTTAAACTCGACTGTTCCTAGACCTCTCAGCATCTTGGCCTTTACAACTTTTCAAAAAAAATCAAGGATAAAATAACCTTGTTAAAGTGACAGCACTGTCACGTCTCCCCTGTTTAAAAAAAGCATTAATATACACAGATGATTTAATTTTGAACTCCTCATTCTTGCCCTGTTAGTACATTACAACACATATACATTAAATTTACTGTAACCATGCAAACATTCACCACTGTATTCTCTTTCAGTCACTTTACTCCTGCCATCAAACACCTCCGTCTTCATTTAAGACTCGACAATCTGTCAGCAATACATTTTCTCATCTTGTCATATTTATAATTTTCAAATTTAATGGCTACAATAATAAACTCCATCTAAACACAATGGAACTTTTGTCCTTAAATTTCTCCAAATACTTTAATAGGTTATGATCTATCTATGATCTATCAATCATAGTATATATGATTGTCTCAGACATGTTACTTGCAACATAAATGTTGACATTTTGTGACACCAACAGCAAGCTCAAGGTCATCTCAATTGTTGAATATTTCTGTTGATGAATGTTCAATTTCCTGGAGAAATGTCCAGTCGGTCTTTCTATCTTCTTGTAGGTGTAGAGCACTGACACCCACTTCACTCACATCAGTAGCCACCTTGAATGGCATTGTGTAATTAGACATGGCTCATGCTGGTGCAGTGGTTAACATGGCTTTCAGACTGTCAAATGCTTTCTAACAGTCTGCCGTCCCCTGAAATTTCCTGCAGTTCTTCAATAATTCAGTGAGTGGAACAACCACACTGCTAAAACTTGACACAAATTTCCGATAAAACATATTCAGTTCCAGGAATTTAATTTGAGGAATGTCCAATTCAGAATCCTCTGAACTTGGTTCTTCACTCTGTGCTGTAACCAGTAAAACATTCTCCTTTAGTTTTTCCTTTCAAAATATCTTTTGAGCATATTCACATGACATACTCTGTGAGATTTCTTTCTGTCTGGAGTCCTTATCAAATTGTTAACCTCACTCAATCTCCTTTCAACTTGGTAAGATCCACTAAACCATGCTCTTAAAGGTTCATCTATCACTGGAAGTAACACTAATACTTTATCTCCAATAGCAAAATTGCGAGTTTTTGATTTCTTATCTGCTCCCTGTTTCATATGCTGTGGTATTTTTAAATGCTGTCTAGCCAACACACTTTCTCTTTTTAACCATTCCATAACATTTGACACAAAGTCCAAATATGTGGTCTCTGAATTCTGACTCACCAATTTCTCCTAAATTAATTTCAGTAGTCCTCTCACTTCATGCCCAAAAACTAATTCAAATGGACTGAATTTGCTTGATTCATTTGGTGCATCTCTGATCGCAAAAAGCACAAATGGAATTCCCTTATCCCAATCATCTGGATAATCATGTCTATAAGCTCTTAACATGGTCTTTAACGTCTGATGCCAACTTTCTAGCACCCCCTCTGTTTCTAGATGGTACACAGTGGATTTGAATTGTTTTATTCCTAAGCTATCCATAAATTCCCTGAATAATTTTGATGTAAACTTTGACCACTGATCTGACTGTATTTTGTGAAAGATTTGAGTCACTCTTCTACAATCCTTTTAGCTGTAATTTGTGCAATGGAATGGCCGCTGGGAATCTAGTGGACACATCCGTTATTGTTATCAAAGTTAAAAGTCACACAACACCAGGTTATAGTCCAACAGGTTTAATTGGAAGTACACTAGCTTTCGAGTGAAGCACATTGCTCCTTCATCAGGTGATAATGGAGGGCTCAATCCTAACACACAGAATTTATAGCAAAACTTTACAGTGTGATGTAACTGAAATTAGACATTGAAAAATTGATTGTCTGTTAAGTCTTTCTTCTGTTTGATTGTTTCACTTCTTTCATGTGTAAATCACAAAACCTTTTTTTAAAAAGTTGCATTTTAAAAAGCTGTTAACAATGGTGATAGCTAGACAATATGTTGAAGGTGTTAGCCCCCTGTGTTCTCTGTTTATGCCATGATGTTAGATTGATTCTAATCTAAAAAGTGAGATAACGGAGTTTTACATGAGTTCATGCAATTTTTGAGCAAAGTACAATGTAACCTTGCAAGTACAAATTCACCCCACAAAATATATGTGGGTCTTTGTCTGTCTCTGTGTGTGTGTCTGTCTGGGTTGGGGGTTGTGAGTGTGAGAAAATATATGTGTGTGTGTGTGTGTAGTGAGTGTAGAATGTCTTAGGTCTGTGGGGGGGGTGCATGTGTGAATGTGGGAGTGTGTGTGTCTGTAAGGGTGTGTGTGGGTGTCTGTGTGCGCGTCTGTGTATATGTGTGTATAGGAGTGCCTGTGTGAGTGTGTGTGTATGTAGGAGTGTCTGTGTGTGTGTATAGTGCAATGGTGGTCATCTGTAATGTTATCAAATACTGATCCTCACAGTTTGTTTTAGGTAGGGGTCCAAGGCAATCAATTAAGACCCTTCGAAAAGATTCCTCATATGCAGGAATGGGTATTAAAGGTGCAGGTTTGATTACTGCCTATGGTTTTCCAATTACCTGACACGTATGACATACTTGCAAAATTCAACTATATCCTTATGCAGTTCAAGCCAGGAAAAAAAAGGTTTTTTGCATTTTAGCTTGAGTTTTTATTCACCCAACGAGGCCTACTACAGGTAAACAACCGTTTATCCAAAATCCTGAAATCCAAAAAGCTCCAAACCACTGGCAGGCCTCCATTTTGTTTCAGGGCCTGTTTTACTCACTGAGTTTGCTCCTCCATTAAGATTTTTAAAAATTTCACCAACAGACTGTCACTTATTCTAAAATTGGAAAAATTTCGAAAATCAGCTGGTCCCAAGCATATTGGATAAAGGATTGTGTACCTGTACAAGTAATCCATGCGCTACCCACAATATCTCCTTTCTATAACCCACTGGCAATACAACTCAATGAACTTCTGCCCATTTCTCATCTGCCTGAATATGTGATGGTCTACATTGCCTCATTAAGACATCATTTTAAGATAATAATATTTGGGAAAACACTCTGATTCTCCTCTGTGTGTGTGGATTTTGATACAGTTGCTTCTGTTTTTCATCTTTCTATTGTAACTCAGTTAATTTCTCTGAGCTAAAAATACCCACTTTCTCCTCCACCTGATCCTGTTTTGTCTCGAACATTTGATCAAACATGGTCTCTGACAATTCTATTTCAACTTCCTTATTTGTATTCTTTAATTTCTCCTCCTGTTTCAACTGGTGGCTTTGTGACCTTGTTACAACGCAGTCAAGAAAAATCTCAGAATACACTTCCTGTAATACTTCAGTTGTCTGATTTTTCACTGGCATTTCAACCATAGTAGGCAGCACTCCTACATATGAGTTGGTTTACAAATCCAAGTTTGGCCACTGTATTGTTACCAAGCACAAATTGTATTCCTGGAGCTGAGAGTTTCTCCAGTACTTGTACTACCACCTCCACTTTTCACTGGACACTCTAACCTCATTCTACATAATGGAGCACTTCTTGTCTCACCATGTACTAGCACTTTTCCTGGCAATTGTCCTTCTGAGCTACATTCCTCTTCATCTCTCAACATTAAAGATTGACATGATCTTGTATCTCTTGAATATTGTAACTTCTTTACCTGCTGCTCCTTACCTTCACAAGTAAATGGTTAAAGAAGATCTGGCATTTCTTTTTCAATCAACCTCTGACCAGGCCGCACATTCTAGTGCAGCATTTTAGCCTCCACTCTACCACTTCAAGAAAATTCACTGGCTTATCCTGTTTCCCTACATCCATGTTCCCAGTGTTTAATCTAAACCACTAAGACTATGATGTCACATGGCATTATAGTGAAAACACCGGCGCTTTTCACTTTCTCCTTCCACTTCATGGGTTTCCTTTTTGCCCTGTGGTAAGCTATTATGCACGCCCGGACTTTCTGCCGCACCAGACGCTGCCCTCAAAGCGGCTGTGGAGGGGACGAGACTGTCACACACCTCCTTCTAGAATGTGCCTACGCAAAGGAAGTCTGGAGACGAATGCAGTGGTGCTTGTCGAGGTTCGTCCCGAGCAGCTCCATGACACGGGACTCTGTGCTCTACGATCTGTTCCCCAGGATGCACACCGAGATGAACATCAACTGTGCCTGAAGGATCATCAACTTGGTCAAAGACGCTCTTTGGTCTGTCCGAAACCTGTTGATCTTCCAGCTTAAGGAGCTGGCCCTGACTGAGTATTGCGGACTGGCACATTCCAAGGTCCAGGACTACGTGTTGGGGGACGCGCTGAAGCTTGGGGCAGCCACCGCCAAGGCGTGGTGGGGAAAGACCACCGTGTAAGGTCTGCCTGCCAAAGAACAGGGGGCCCACTCAGAAATTGGGCCCCGCTGACGCCTCAGCTAAATATATGGATGGTAAACATACAGACCTGTATATACGAATGATTAATTCCGATCTCTGTATGTAAAGAAATGGAATGTATACATATGTATGGCACCACCAATTGTACAGATCATCAAAGTATTTTATGAATAAAGTATATTTTTGAAACAGAAAAAAATCTTTATTATCTTCAATGTGATCTATTATTCCCTTACCACCTGAGGATTTCTCTGACTACCTCAAGACGTGAATTTTTGAACTCCTCCAAAATAATGATCTGTCTAAGAGCATCATATATTTGCTCTATTTTTAATGCCCTTATCCACCTATCAAGATCGCTTTGTTTGATCCTTTCAAACTCAGTGTATGTTTGACTAGGGTCCCTCCTGAGGTTCCTGAAATGTTGGCTGTCAGCTTCTGACACATGTTCATGTGCACTTAAGATAGCTTTCTTCACCTCCTCATACTCCCCAGATACCTCCTCTGATTGTGATGCACATACCTCACTCGCTCTACCTCCAAGTTGTGTTTGGGTCAACAAAACCCACATGGTCACTAGCCACTGCATTTGTTCAGCCACTTTCTCCAATGAGATAAAAGAAGCACTTCAACATCCTTCTCACCAAATTTAGGCAATGTTTGAATATATTTAAATAGATTCCTACTAGGCCTTTGGCTATGATGGAGTTGCTCATCTTCACTATCCTTCTCCCTTGGCCTACCTTCACCTCCAACCTTGTAAGCCGACTTTTGTGTCCAAGTGCCAACTTCTCTCTTTTTCCCTTCATTTCTTGTTCCCTTTCTTCTCTGCCTTTTTCCTTTTCTTCTACTAGAGCCTTCCTCTCCTTTTCTTTTTGTTCTTCTAATGCAATTCTTTCCTTTTATTTTTGTTCTGCTCAGGCATTTCATTCTTTTTGTTCTGCTTTTAACTCTTTTAGTTCCCCTTCATGTTCAAGCTGCTTCATCTGCAATTGAATTCTAGCCATGTCCAAAGATTCTGCTGGCATACCCAGCAAATGTGTGGTGCTGAACAAAGCACAGCCAGTCGGGTAGCACCTGAGGAGCAAGAGAATCGATGTTTTGATCTTGACCCTTCATCGGGATTGGGGAAGGGGATGGGGGCTGAGAAATAAATTGGGGGTTGACATTTAAGGAAAAGGTGGCTTGGATGGTGATAGGTGGGTGAAAGTAGAAGGTGATTATCATAGGTTGATGGGAAGTGTGGAGCAGGTACATCGGAAGGAAGATGGACAGGTAGGTCAGGTCAAGAGGCTGGAGCCAAGTCAGAGGGTTGGATCTGGGGTGGGATAGGCGGAGGAGAGATTTGAAAACTGGTGGATTCAATGTTGAGGTCATATGGTCGTGGGCTCCTGAGGCAGAAGATGAGGTACTCCTCCTTGCAGTTTGCATTTAGGCAGTGGAGGAGGCCCAGAATGGATATGTCCTGGGGGGATTGGGAGGAGGTGTTGAAATGGATGACTCCAGGAAGTTGGGGTTGGTTGGTGCATATGGATCAAAGATGTTCCCTGAACCTTTCTGTGAGTTTGCACTCGGTCTCTCCAATGTGGAGGAGGCCACATCAAAAGCAGTAAATGAGGTTTGAGGATATGCAAGTAAAATCTCTGCTGGATTTGCAATGATCCTTTGGGGCCGTGGATGGAGGTGAGGGGGAAGCTGTAGATGCAGGTTTTGCACCTCTTACAGTGGCAGGGTAATATGCCAGGTGTGGAGAGGGAGTTGGTGGGGAGTGTGAACTGGACATGGGAGTCACAGATGGTCCCTACGGAATGCTTTAGGGGTGGAGAGGGAAATATATTTTTGATGCTGGGGTCTGACTGTAGATGGTGAAAATGATGAGCACAGGTGAGGGAAATGGAGGAGATGTGATTGAGGATATTGTTGATAACGGGAATGGAAATTACGGTCTGGAAATGGTTGGTTTTTGAATAGGTCGACCAAGGATTGATCATAGATTATGAATCAACAGCACAGAAAAGTCCTTCAGCCCTTCATGTCTGCACCAGTCAAACACAACTGCCTAACTGTTCTATTGCCCCTTTCCATAACTTGCCCATTGCCCTTAACGTTATTTCATTCACAAACCTTTTAAAGGTTGTGAAGTTTATCATATCTTCTACCTTCCCAAGCAGTGCATTCCAGCTTCCCACCACACTCTGGGTGAAAAATGTTTTCTTCAAATTCTCTCTCAACCTCTTGCCCTTCACCTTAAAATTATGTCCATGACTGACCCTTCAGCCAATGCAATCACATCCTTCCTACAGCAAGCAAGCAGAACTACACACAGTACTCCAGCTGAGGCCTTACCAAAGTTTCATACAGTTCCAAAATAATCTTCCTGCTCTTGTGATCTGTGTCACAACTGATAAAGACAAGTGTCCCTTATGCCTTCTTAACAACCCTATTAACCTGTCCCATCCCTTTCAGGGATCTGGAGACAAACAGCTTCTGTACTTGTGTCTTGCATTTATTAAGTACTCCCTTCTTCCTGCACTATTTCACAGGTTTCTTGCTGGACTTTCCTCATCATGAGCCATTTCCAATAATTGTGTTTTTCAGTGGCTATCTCATGACACCAACATATCTAATTGTCCTTCCTTCCTGGCATCTCTCCACCACTTCTTGGGGGGTCAAGATTTTATCTGCTAATTCTGTTTCTTACTCCACAGATGGAGTACTTCCAATATTTTATGACTTTCTTTCAAATCTAAAGCATTGCCAGCATTTTGCTTTTGTTCTAACATCATCCCTTTATGTGGGGTTGGATTGGCTTGGATACGGTCAAAAATCACATGACACTAGGTTATCGTCCAACAGGTTTATTTGAAAACGCAAGCTTGCAGACCGCTGCTCCTTCATCAGATGCTAGTGAGAGAGGAAGACCATAGACACAGAATTTACGAAGAAAAGATCAAAGGGTTATATAACTCATGCAAACGAATTGAACACATCTAAGATGACTCTTAAATCTTTAATCAATTAGAATTGAAGTACAGGTTTCGATTAATTAATGTGCAAACCCCAGAATTTCTTTCAAGTCACTGCTCCAAGGTAACTTAAGGTGTTATCTCTCAGATGTGTAGAATCCCTCACACTCGCAAACACTCTCAAAAGCACACACTGTCTCACACACACACACTCATTCTGTCTCCCTCACACATACACACTTTCTGTCTATCTCCCTCACATGCACACACTTTCTCTCTTCTCCTCACACAAGCTCTCCCCCTCTCTCACATGCACACACACATACATATGCATGCACATATAAATCTGTGGGTGAATTTGCATTTGCAGATTTGTATTTGCAAACACATTCTATTTTGTTCAAAAAGTACATAATTTGTAGACAGTCTGTTAAATGTTGTTAGGACACGATGATAAACCCCTCTACTAATTAAAACTAAACGCTGAGAGAAGCTCATCTCACCTTATAATCTGTTAAAATATGTGAATGAAAGAAGATCCCTGATTTCCACCATATAAATAAAAAGTAACAATTTATTTTCCTGACTCTAACAGTGAACACTAAACAAAAGCTAGAAACAAATCAGAGGCCCCTTTTCTTAACTAACCACTATCCCTTACCTGAACACATATGCTGTTCCAATAACACAATTATAAAAGATTACACTAACTTAATTTCTCAAAGTTCATACCGCCTCTTATGCTGTCTTCCTTCTGGTTTTCCAATTCTGCTGTCTTCTCCCTGGGTCGTCTTCCTACTTTTTACTGCTTTTACAGGAAAAGGTACCTTTTGATAGACAGTGCCTTCTGAAATTTCTTTGAGAGCAAGATGTTTATTTCTTCAGATGGCATTTGCTCTTTGGAAGTTGCTCTGACCAGTTTTTAAAACGTCCCGGGTTTTTTACACCTTCATCATCATTCCTCTCATTGGTCTTAGATTAGATTACTTACAATGTGGAAGCAGGCCCTTCAGCCCAACAAGTCCACACCGACCCGCCAAAGCACGACCCACCCAGACCCATTCCCCTCTGCCCCGAACACTATGGGCAATTTAACACGGCCAATTCACCTAACCTGCACATTTTTGGACTGTGGGAGGAAACCAGAGCACCCAGAGGAAACCCACGCAGACACCGGGAGAATATGCAAACTCCACAGTCAGTCGCCTGAGGTGGGAATTGAACCCAGGTCTCTGGCGCTGTGAGGCAGCAGTGCTAACCACCGTGCCACCATGGTCTTATGTTGTCAATACAATGAAGTCAAACTCCATGGGTTTTAGTATCCTGGGCATAATTTAAATTGATTGGTTAAATTCGAATTATTGTCAAAACAGCAACCAAAACTCAGGTATCCATTTAACAGCCATTTGCTACATGTATACATTTTGGAACAGCCTATCTCTTTGCTGTTCTGTATTCTGGCAGCTGTGGCTGTACTGTAAAATTCAGAAAGCACTTGGTATCTTAAAGTGAACAGGCACTTTGCAACAATGTCATGTTTTATGAAGTCCTATTTTGGAAATAAAACCAGTGTGACTCCACGTTAGGACACAGTCAGGCTCCAAACAAGATCTCACTCCTAAAATACATTGTCTGACCAAAGGTATCAGTTCCTTTATATTGATTACATCTTAAGTTATCTCGGGGCAGTGACTTGAAAGAAATTCTGGGATTTGTATATTAATCAGTCAAAACCTTCACCTCCATTGTAACTGATGAAAGATTTAAGAGCCATCTTAGATGTGTTGTTCAGTTCATTCTTATGAGTTGTATGACCCTTTGATATTTTCCTTATAAATGCTGCATCTGAGGTCTTCCTCTCTCACGAGCACCTGATGAAGGGGTAGCACTCCAAAGGTAGTGTTTTCAAATTAATCCATTGGACTATAGCCTGGTGTCATGCAATTTTTGATCTTGATCATCCCTGTAATGTACTGTCTTTCAGCACTTAATCAATTCTCCTTCTTCCTACCTAACATTGCATCTAAACAGGAGAGTACAAGGAATGTATCTATTTATGTTCCTCACAGAATATGGTTAAGACTGACAAATGCCAGCTTCTGTTCCCTATCATCAACTGTATTTGAGAAGTTTATAGTAAACCACCTTCTTGAACTGCTGCAGTTCCTATTGTAAAGATACCCCCAAACTGAAACGAAGGGAGATGCAGGATTTTGATCTAGTGACAATGTAGGAAAGCAGTACTTGCAAATTTATTTCCTTGCATTTCTGCAGGATGGTATGTGACTTGGAATAGGACTTGGAGGTGGCGGTGTCCCATTTGTCTGTTGCCTTATCCTTCTGAGTGATGGAGGTTGTGAGCTTGTGAGGTTCTGTTGAAGGAGCCTTCATGAGTTATTGCCCTGCAGTATGTAGATGGTGCACGCTATAGCTCCAGTGTACCATTGATGAAGGACCACATAGGGGAAAGTGTGTTAAATATGTGGACTGCTTTGTCTGGTGGGGTTGTGGGTGGGGGGAAGGGGGTATGGTTGTTGCATTTCCTGAATGTATTTTCTCAGGAAATATGTGCCTTACATACTGTCACATTTAAGTGTGTAACTTATTCCCTTACTGTAATTATAGCAAAATAAACTGAGCCTACATTTAACTATTCTGAGCTCCTACAGGCAAACTGTATTTTCGGGCAGTCCTGATCAAGTAGAATGTACAAATCCAAACCAGCAGAGGGCTCAGTTAAGATTCATTATGGAAAGAAATGCATCCTGTCAATTGTTTAACATTCACGCAAGCCTCTTCAATTTTAAATTTTTGATTAGACTACTTACAGTGTGGAAACAGGCCCTTCGGCCCAACAAGTCCACACCGACACGCAACCCACCCAGACCCATTCCCCTACATTTACCCCTTCACCTTACACGACAGGCAATTTAGCATGGCCAATTCACCTAACCTGCACATCTTTCTCTTCCTCAGTTGAAAATTAACAGCATTTTTGCTTTGAATTTTGCAAAATGTTCTGCCTTGTTTTAGATCAACTGCCATTTGAGTGAAAGGAAAAAGTAATTCCCATGCAGCACTGTGTGGTTGTCTTTATTTGCCAAGCAGACTGACTCAGCTAACCATAAACCATGTACTGAGGGAAAGTATTGCTTCAAAAATGTACAAAACGTGGATTGTTTTTGAAGCAGAAACATTGCCTCTACTGTGGAGTACTTGTGGCACTTTGAAAAGGAGATCTGGACTGAACCTCAGTTATATCAACCTTTTTAGAATTTTTGCTGTTCTTTTTTGATCTCTTCTCAAAATCCTTTGCATTCTACATGTGGATATCAATGTGAACACAGTAGTACACAAGTAGAAAACCTTACTTTGGCATCCAACAGCACAAGGAGAGGAAACAACATTTGGAGTCAGACATTAGCTACCAGAGAAAGAAAAGCACGATAGGCATCTGAGAGTTTTCACAGCATGAAATAAACATTTTCATTGTCATCATTTAATTTCCAATGTTACAATCATCCAGGCCAGGAGGTCCAGAATCAAGTCCTACATGTTTAAACAGGTTGGTTAAAAATCTTTTCAAAATGAACCCTGATAAAAATATGATCAAGGTAATGTGGTAAATGAAGGAAATGGGTCTGGGTGGGTTGCTCTTCAGAGGGTCGGTGTGGACTTGTTAGATAATTGGTGCGGGAGTAGGCCATTCTGCCTTTCGAGCCTGCACCACCATTCAGTATGATCATGGCTGATCCTCCTTAATCAGTATCCTGTTCCTGCCTTATCTCCATAACCCTTGATTCCACTATCCTTGAGAGCTCTATCCAACTCTTTCTTAAATGAATCCAGAGACTGGGCCTCCACTGCCCTCTAGGGCAAAGCATTCCACATACCTCTCTGGGTAAAGATGTTTCTCCTCATCTCTGTCCTAAATAGTCTGCCCCGTATTTTTAAGCTGTGTCCTCTGGTTCGGCACTCACCCATCAGCGGAATCATGTTTCCTGCCTCCAGAGTATCAAATCCTTTAATAATCTTATATGTCTCAATCAGATCCCCTCTCAGTGTTCTAAACTCAAGGGTATAAAGCCCAGTCGCTCCAGTCTTTCAGCGTAAGGTAGTCCCGCCATTCCAGGAATTGACCTCGTGAACCTACGCTGCACTCCCTCACTAGCCAGAAGGGCCTGTTTCCACACTGTAAGTAATCTAATCCAGACTCCACCCCCAACTGTGTTCCTTAACCCCACATTTACCATGACTAATTCACCTAGCCCTAAACATTATGGACAATTTCAGTCTGGTCAATCCACCTAACCCGCACATCTTTAGACTGGGATGAAACCGGAGTACCTGGAGGAAACCCATGCAGACACAGGGAGAATGTGCAACCACCACACAAACAGTCATCAGAGACTGGAACCAAACCTGTATCCCTGGTGTTGTGAGGCAGCAGTACTAGTGAGTACTGAGTCACCATGCACCTATGTAAAGACAATGAAGAAAACCTTAAGGTTAGTGAGTTTTGAGAAGATTTGGAGCTCAGATTAAAGTTTTGGATGTAGGTTTGCTCACTAAGCTGGTAGGTTCGTTTTCAAACGTTTCATCACAATATTAGGTAACATCATTAGTGAACCTCCGGATGAAGCACTGGTGGCATGACCCGCTTTTGATTTATGTGTTTAGGTTTCCTTGGGTTGGTGATATCATTTCCTGTGGTGATGCTATTTCCTGCTCTTTTTCTCAGTCTAGTGTTGTAGCGATTCTTATACTTTAAAGTCTTTGCGTCCTTTTGGGTGTCTTGAGTGTCCTCCAATAGATGGATCAGGCTCAATCACCCAGGTCGATCGGACCCAATCAGACTTTGGCAGGTTGATGGCAGGTGTTCTTAGTCCTCCATTCCTGGAGGTGCTGGTGCACATAGATACCTCAACGTTTCTGTTGTCCCATTCAAACCCAAATTTGGGTGTTTATTGTACAGTCTACAGGTACTAAGTTTGTTTGCAAACTGTCTGTTGGTAGTGACAGCCTGTCTGGATTCTGTAGCATGTTGATTAGAACAGTCACTTTGGCCAAGTGACTGTGTTTTTTTGGTTAAGTTTTTTTGAGTGGCATGGTGGCTCAGTGGTTAGCACTGCTGCCTCACAGCACCAGAGACCCGGGTTCAATTACCACATCGGGCAACTGTCTGTGTGGAGTTTGCATACTCTCCCCGTGTCTGCTTGGATTTCCTCTGGGTGCTCCCACAGTCCAAAGATGTGCAGGTCTGGTGAATTGGCCATGCTAAATTGCCTGGAGTGTTAGATCAATGTATGGGGAATGGGTCTGGGTGGGTTGCTGTTCAGAGGGTCGGTGTGGACTTGTTGGGCCAAAGTGCCTGTTTCCACACTGTAGGGAAACTAATCTAATCAAGGCTGGCTTCCATTTCCCAGCATACTTTAATATTTGTCTACCTTTTGTAACTCAATGATAAGTTCATTATTTTCCATCATAAGTGTATTATTTTGAGTGGCCCATCTGGCAGCCATGTCAAATCCTAAACAATCTAAAAATATGATATTTTGTTAGTGATATGGTTCCAAAACCCCACATCAATGAAGACAAAACTTTATAGCTTTATTCCTACAACGTATTCCTTGTTGGAAAGTAAGTCACTTCTTGAAGATGTGCTACAGTGTAAAGAACACACACCAAGAATCAAATCAAATAATCTTCAAACTAACATGTATATTCATGCCTTGGAACAGAACCTTGAGGAACGTGCCAATAGTGAATGGAACATATTTTTCATCTGAGGAGTAACCGATCTTCCCCAGCAGAAATCAAGTCATCTGTTGTAGATTTGACAGAAAATATTTATATAATTAGTATCTCATCAAATTTAAGCTGGGCAAGGGGTCTGGGTAAGGGAGAATGGCTACTGTCAGAGTGAGAATGGCTACTGTCAGAGTGAAACTTCCTGAACAGCACTGATCATAGAATTTAGGAATATAGGAATAGATACAGACCATTCAGCCCATTAAGTTCCCTCAGCACTAAATATAATCATGGCTGATGGAACATTTCAATGTCTTTTATCCACCCCACTGCTCACTGTACATGATGTGGAGGTGGTGGTGTTGGTCGAAGTCAGAACTCGCACAACACCAGATTAAAGTCCAACAGGTTTATTTGAAATCACACAAGCTTTCACAATGCAGCCCCTTTGTCAGGTGCAATAAGAGAGAGAATACAGATACCGAGAGATACAGGCAGAGAGATCAAGGGCAGAGAGACCAAAAGATCCTACAACTGGTGTGAGTGGAGTGTCAAATAATAAGTCTGTTCATGGGAACAAGACTTTTAGATGGTATGTAAATTCTTTATAAAGTCAATGACAATCAGGTAGATTGAAAGGAATGTACAAAAGGTCAGACACTGAACTGAAGGCCTTGTTTAGAATGTGTCTCAGAGCCACATTAAAACCTGTAATTAGGCTGTTTTTATTCCAAAATCAGGACTTTACAAGATGCCACACATACTGTGTGCCATTGGGAGAAAGTGAGGACTGCAGATGCTAGAGATCAGAGTCAAAGAGTGTGCGGCTGGAAAAACATAGCAGGTCAGGCAGCGTCCGAGGAGCAGGAGACTCAACATTTCGAGCACTAGCTCTGCATTAGGAATGTCCTGATGAAGAGAAACGCCGACTCTCCTGCTCCTCGGATGCTGCCTGACCTGCTATGCTTTTCCAGCCCCACACTCTTTGATACTGTACACCATTGACAATCAAACAAAAATTAATTTTATGATGAATTTAGTCACTGCTTTTGTCGAAACTAGTAACCTAAAACATGGAAAATGGTTGTCATTTTTCAGGACCTTGCTGTTAATCTCACTTGATTGGGGGAGATGCTGTGCCATAGGAGCTGATTGAAAGATGACTTTAGAATTCCCCAACCACCTGATAAAGGAGCAGCGCTCCGAAAGCTAGTGTGCTTCCAATTAAACCTGTTGGACTATATTTGTAACTTTGGACACCCCAGTCCAACACCGGCATCTCCAAATCATTAGAATCCCAAAACAAACTATGTTTAATAATCTGGAAGGGTATTACGATTTGGTGAGTAATCATTATAATTTTGAGAGTGTGGTGTTGGAAAGCACAGCAGGTCAAGCAGTATCCGAGGAGCAGGAACATCGACGTTTTGGGCAAAAGCCTTTCATCAGGGCTGCAGTACTCACTTTCGCTTAATCATTATGATCTATCTCTTCGTCTAATCTGGATTAACAATAATCTTCCAGGCACTGTGGTATCGAATGTGTTGAGGTTTAAAGACTTTAACATTTCAAACCGAAAATGACATTAGCTCTTCTGAAGTTATTAAGTTTGGCAGTTTGGAGTCACAGTGAGATGGTTTACATTCAAATCTTTTGAAGTGATGAGGAACCAACCTCCTTATATGGTTTCGTGGAGGAGGCTGGGCTGAAGTTACAGGGTGGAGCTTTATGAGTCACTAGGGATTGCAAGTCTATTGGGTCGGGTCAGAGACGCAATTTCGCCCAACAAAAATAATGTGTGTGTGTGTGTCGGACAAAGGAGATGAGTTTTAATAAAAGTCAAACTTTTTAATTCTGCAGGAGCTTGAGTTAATTTGCATTTATTAATTTTAAGAACACCGTAACTTAAGTGAACAGCGATGAGCGAGTGTGTGTCTCACAATCTCCTCGTATTAAGGAAATATTTAAACAAAGGATTCAGTGCGAATTAATGTTGAGCGAAAGACTGGTGCTAACATGGAGTAACTGTGAAACCTGAGAAGTGGAATACTTCCTTTATTTGTTGCACACATCGTTAATCCACGGTTTAGTCTGTGCATTTTGTCGGCAGTAAACTTTTACAGAGTGAATTATAATTAAAGAATGGACAACTACTTTGCTGAGGTAAGTACACTTTTATGCATTTTGTTTAAAAAAAAGTTTGTACTTTAAATACTTCAATTTGTGTGCTGTCATGTGATTTCTAGCGGGTGGTGCGTAGAAACCCTGGAATACGAAAGAATGATTGTATTTAATGTTGCCTATAGGATGGAGCTAGATTCCTGGCTACTCACTTAGAAGTCTGTCATTTCCTTTCAAAAACTATAGGCTTCCTGCAAGAAACACGGTACTTTTTGGAAATGTAATACTGTGCAGGAAAGAGCTATTACAGCGAAATGTTTGGGTAAACCTCTGCAAATTTCGTTTCGACCCTGCGTCTAATTTTGTTGGCTGATTTAGTTTGAGGACGAAATTGTGCCTTTGCTTAAGGGGATAACACGGTAGCCTAGTTCCAGGTAACCATGTGCTTTAACCCACTTGCGGTCCTTTTGTACTTGGAAACTAAAAATGGTTGGCGTTCTGTTTCTCACAGCTGTTTACTATCAAAAGTTCAGGAAATTTCCCTGTAGTTGAATTCAGTTGAATTGAATTGAATTGAATTTATTGTCACGTGTAAGGAGGAACAGTGAAAAGCTTTGTCTTGCGAGCAATAGAGTTAATTAGCATAGATAAGTAAATAATAGGTAAACAGCGGCAAAAACAAAAACACACAGGTACAGGCGAATGTTAAGAGTTTGAGAGTCCATTCAGCATTCTAACAGTAGGGTAGCAACTGGTTTGAAACCGGCTGGTGCGTGTTCAGGCTTCTGTCCCTTCTCCCCCGTGGCAAAGGTTGTAGGAAAACGTTGTCAAGGTGGGATGGATCTTTGAGAATGCTGGCAGCCTTTCCTTGACAGCGGGCCTCGTAGATGGATTCTATTGATGAGAGGTTGGCCTTCGTGATTGTCTGGGCTGAGTTCACCACTCTGTGTATCCGTCTCTGATCTCGAACAGTACAGTTGCCATACCAGGTAGTGATACATCCAGACAGATTGCTCTCGATGGCGCACCTATAAAAGTTGGCAAGGGTATTCACCGTCATGCCAAATTTCCTCAGCTGCCTGAGGAAGAAGAGATGTTGTTGGGTCTTTGTAACCAGTGCATCCATGTGAAAAGTCCAAGAAAGCTTGTTGTGGATGACCACTCCCAGGAGCTTGACACTGTCCACTTGTTCCACCTCTGTGCTGTTAATGTGCAGGGGGGAATGAGTAACATCCTGCCGAAAGTCAATCATGAGTTCCTTAGTTGTAGATTTCCTGATAAAGGTGTGGTCTCATTGTAGATACGGGTAGTTTTCGCTCAGCGGGGGGAATAATTTGGTTTGAAGTAACGTGCAGAAATTACAGATGATGGTGAAAATGATTAGAAAGAATAGATAATTTAAATTTTATTTTATCCAAAGGTTTTATCGAGTAAATATGTAGAATTATTTCATTTTTATTGATTTTCCTTAGTATTTAAACAAAAGACAGACCTTTTAAATACTGATAGCCAAATGAGAGGTTTGATGCTTTTGGAACGTAGCTCAAGTATAAAGTGAATGTTACGAAATTACGACTGCTTTCTGTCCCCTGTACATGTATGAGTACTGCATTTTAGCACTTTGATCCTTTCAATTTGTGTCGATAAGAAAATTTTATGCGAATTATTTGACAGCACATTGAATCTTTGCAAAATAGGATAGAACTCTGGCTGAAGATAGACAGACTTGTTGCGTTGGATTTGGTAAGGCTTTATTTCCTGCCCCAGAACACATTAATAGGTCCCTCCCTGCTGTATATTAAGATGACGGTTAACTTTGCACGAAAAGACTTGTTTGATTAGTTTGCAAATACATAATGTCCTTGAGAGGTATCACAATTTATAGTGTTTTTCCTGTGTTCCGTGTATTCAATCACTTTACAAAGTGACCATGCAATGTGTTCAATTTTTTTTTAGTGATGTAGGTGCAATCATAATTTTGAATCATAAAACTAATCAGCTTGATTCAAAAAAGTGTAATGTCATTTTAAAATCTCATTTGTGTTAGCTTTCCTATTTCTAACTAAACATTGAGGAGAGTTTACTGTGGACTTTGGTCTGCAGAAAATAACACAGCATTCAGTGCAATGACTCACTACTTCAAGGTTCAGGTGCAATTTCAGCGTTAAAAAGATAATTAGGCTGACAGCTAAATTGATGAGATTGACATTGCATGGTGAAATGTTAATTGTTTTATTGCATTCAAAATGATCCAAATATCTGCCATTTTTTAATTTTGAGGAAAAGATGAAAATATTTAAGAAATTGCTATTTGAATACACTTTTAAATTCATGTTGATTCTTAGATTACCTATTAAATGGATTTAGAAAACACTTCCTGGTTAGTCTTCCCACATTTAGCAAATAAATTCCATTATCAAGCAATATATTAATTTCTTGCAGTGATTAACAATCCAACCCATCCCCTCCACCTCCAAGGTGAACTGAGGTAATTCTGCAGAATAAATGTTTACTGTTTGTGTGTGTATATTATATACTTAAAAATCAAAGGCAGGTCCATACACAATTGGATTTATGCAGGAACAGTAGTAAACGTGATTTTATTTTGTATCTCTGTTCTATACAATTTTCTTTTTTTTTTCTCCTTCTGACATGGTTTATGAACTGAAATTAATTTGTATGTGTGTTTAATTTATTGTAGAGAATGAGTCTTTTTGGAGTATTAGAATCATAGCACATCTGTCAAAGTTGGGAGTGTATGAATTTGTTATGGGAGAAAGTGAGGACTGCAGATGCTGGAGATCAGAGCTGAAAATGTGTTGCTGGAAAAGCGCAGCAGGTCAGGCAGCATCCAAGGAGCAGGAGAATTGACGTTTCGGGCATGAGCCCGAATCGACGCCAGGTCCACACCCCCCACCAACCCAACCTCCACACCCAGCACCTTCCCCTGCAACCGCAAGAAATGCAAAACTTGTGCCCACACCTCCCCCTTCCCCCCCACTTTACTTCTCTCCAAGGCCCCAAGGGATCCTTCCATATCCACCACAAATTCGCCTCCACCACCACACACATCATTTTCTGCATCCGCTGCACGCGATGTGGCCGCCTCTATATTGGGGAGACAGGCCGCCTACTTGCGGAGCATTTCAGAGAACACCTCTGGGACACCCGGACCAACCAACCCAACCACCCCATGGCTCAACACTTCAACTCCCCCTCCACAAAGGACATGCAGGTCCTTGGACTCCTCCATCGTCAGACCATAGCAACACGACAGCTGGAGGAAGAGCGCCTCATCTTCCGCCTAGGAACCCTCCAACCACAAGGGCTGAACTCATTTCTCCAGTTTCCTCATTTCCCCTCCCCTCACCTTGTCTCAGTCCCAACCTTCGAACTCAGCACCACCTTCCTAACCTGCTTCCCGACCTCTCCGGCTATCACCCTCACCTTAACCTCCTTCCACCTATTGCATTTCCAATGCCCCTCCCCCAAGTGCCTCCTCCCTACCTCTTACCTTAGCCTGCTTGGCACACTTTCCTCATTCCTGAAGAAGGGCTCATGCCCGAAACGTCGATTCTCCTGCTCCTTGGATGCTGCCTGACCTGCGCTTTTCCAGCAACATATTTTCAGCTATGAATTTGTTATCCCTGAGGCTGTCATTCTTCATTAACAGCCCTTCATCTCTCACATGTCTCAATGTTTCCAACACTAGGACAACTGATTTAGTTCAGCTATCTCTGTGTTCGAAGCACAGCACAATAAAATTAAAACTTTCAAAGACTCTCAAAATTGACCCAAAGGTTCTGAATCAGACTTTTTGAATAATCTCAGATTCTACAAATAATCAATTCCAAACACTGCTTTGTACCTTTTAAACAAAAGACTTGGCAATTTGTTGACAATAGAATAACTTCAGTGGAGCAATATTACACAAAAAAAGGTCTATCTTATAAACTCAAACCTTTGCATTTCAGTCCTATTCTCCCCAACGATAACCACAGTTATGGGATAAATAAAAAAATAACAAAACTGGTTGGATTGCGTAGGTGGCTTTCATGATGCATTGTTCTGAGGCAAAGATGTTCTTTGGTTGATTTTCTGAAGATGTTGACCAGGGTTACCTCTTACAGTTCACTTAAAGGCTGAAGTACTTATAATCCTGAAGTTTTCTATTTTCTGAATTTCCAAAACCTGTTGGGGGAGGTGAGTCAAGGAACTTTCAGGTCTTCATACGATAGCACTAACAGCTAGATTCCTTTTTCACAAGCACACTTCAAAGACCAGCTCCAATTTGGCCCCTCCCTGACAGACTGATCATCTCCTCCACAAGTAAGATCATTTTTAGACTTGTCAGGACCAATTTCCAGGTACTGATCTTGTTAGTTATCAACTTCTGCCTGTTCAAACATTTATAACTCTTTCCCAGTAACCAAATATCTGCAGAACCTTTTGATTAGGAACCAACCTGCAATTAATCTCTCAAACAAACAAAACTTTATTTGATCTGTTTTCCTTTTAAAACAAGCTGGCATTCACAACCCAAAAGGCACTTTTTGCTCAAATTTTCCAGTTTCACAGCTCCAAGACTAAACTGCTGAAAGAATAAAAATAATGAAAACTCAGTGAGGGTTCTGATGTACTTTCTTGCATAAAACATGAAACACCCATTTTATTTAAAGAGCCGTTCTTAACGAGGTTAGAAGTATTTGAACAACAAGCAAAACCCAAAACTCTCAGCCATTCACTCTTTTTCCCATCAGATTTTTAATCAGTATTTAACTTTCTTGGTTGAATCGATAACCATTTATGTTCAGGATAAGACATCAGCAATTACGTTTTTTCTTTCCTAGAAATATGTACCATTTTTGTTAAAGGACGGCAAGCCTAAACTACATCTGAACAACCTTGGAGCCTTATTTTTAAATTTATCCATATAATTTGACAGATAATAAGAGGCAGAAACCACAGTTTTATTGTTTCTATGTTGAGCATAAAAGTTTTGAAGTGTTGAAGAGCTGCTAAAACTGATGCTTCCATATTCTGTGGAAGAATAGGATTTTGCTGATATAGTTTCAACTTATTCAATAAATAAGCTGCAGGCTTATCCATTCATCCTGTAAGGGATTTGTTCAAATTCCCAAATTGCTAGCATTTACTGCTAATTTAATTGACTTAGCAAAATTATGTGCAGTTAGTACAGGTTCATAAATTAAATTAAAATTGCTGCCTTTCAAGGGCTGCCTAACATTTGTTGACTATATCATCTTTTACCTGTTTCCTTGGCAAATTAGTCAAAGATGAGTCTACTGTACACAAATTTGGTACAAACTTTTGTTTAAAATCCACACGCTCCCAAGAACCTCATGCTCTCTCATTTTGTTGTAGGGGTGGGAAAGTCAATTAAAACTTTTACTTTGCCAATTCTGGGTGACAGCTGTCCTTGTCTGAACATGTCCTAAGAACATTACCTTGGGTCTTGCAAATTGACTTTTTGCTATAATTGTGTAAACAAGTTTTCTAGCTCTCTTACATGTAGTACTGTGTGTGACAATGTCATTCAAGTAAATGATGCTATTCCAGATCACATTAACCAGGGATGTGGCCGTGGTAGCAAGAAGGTGCAACAAATGAAGTGTTATTTTTGGTAAAGATGCAGGAAGGAGAGAAGGGCAGGAAGGAGAGAGGGGCAATGTATGTCTGAGACTGAGTTCCCTTGGTTCCTACAGCCATCATTGGATGGAGGAAGTGGGCGAGGAACATCCTTTCAGCTTTGACCCTGTCAAGACCATTGAGGGACACTCCATGTCACCGTAGGATTACCTTTCATTCTCCTAAACTCTGGGCGGTTTAAATCTTCACTCAGAAGGACAATCCTTCCACACTGGGGAGAGTTCTAGTGAAGTGCTTTGCGTGGAACTACATCTTTGCCTTAGGGGTCAGATACCCCCAAAAAAAACATGCTTCAGTTGTGGTCTCACCAACCCCTGTTCCAGTTGCAGTGTTCCTCTGTACTCATTCTCAAAATAAGGGATGGTGTCCCATTAGCTTTCTAGCTGTGCTCTGTGTGCTAGTTTTCTGTGTTGTCACCCCCAGCCTATCAAGTCCCTCAGTGTCCTGGTTTTGTGTTGTGTTAGCTTTGTGTTTCACACATTGAGGGGCAGGGATGGGGTGAATAGCCAAGGACTTCTCCTTAGGATAGGGGGGTCCAAATCTAAAGGGCATAGGTTTAAGGTGAGAGGAGAAAGATTTAAAAAGGACGTGAGGGGTAACTTTTTCAGATAGCAAGTGGTGCATATATGGAATGAGCTGCCAGAGGAAGTGATGGAGACTGGTACTATGACCACATTTAAAAGGCATCTGCATGGGTATATTAATAAGAGGGGTTTAGAGGAATTTGAGCCAAGTGGTGTTAAATGGGACTACATTAATTTAGAGGATCTTGTCTGCATGGGTGAGTTGGACCGAAGGGTTTGTTTCCATACTGTACATCTCTATGACTCGGGCAAATGGGATGCTTGTCTTCATGAGCCATGTAGCCAGGCCATTGAATATAGGAGGAAGGAAAGCTTGTTACAACCTTATAAAACATTTGTTAGGCCTTAGACCTGAAGGGTTCTGGTTTGCACAGTTATTTTCCGATTTTTAAGTGGTTTGAATCATGCCCAGATCCTTGTTTCTCGATACTGGACACTGAAACCTTGAAGCACCTGGATGAGCACTTTAGATGCTATGGCATGGGCAATGCACTAAGTGCAGATAAATGGCATTTAGCATAGTCTGGTTTTGTTAGTCAGTGTAGACATGTGAGCTGAAGGGCTTATTACTCTGCTGTCTGGCTGTCATCCTTTTAAACTAATTTGTAGCAAACATGGAATTTTGCTTTTAATGGGTCATCTTAAGAAAGCAGCAATACCAAAAATTTACCTGTATTAAGTTGTGTGGCTGCTCATTATGTTTTGGGAGGTTTGGGAGGTTTTCAGATGTACCTGTGCAACTCTGTAGGGATTTCAAAAAAAAAAATTAGCAAAACTCAAGTCTGGCAACATGCTCCTCTAAACCTTTTTGAGAAGTATGGCCATGTTGAACGTTTCTGTTTTGACTTGATTGATTTTTAATCAGTTTTTTTATGGCCTTAAAAGAAGAGAACCATTAACTAATTTGAATGGGCTGAAGCCAGTAAATTTGTTTTGGAGAATCCCTGGTTGCAAGTAAGAAATTGAATCCTTTAGATTTTCATAATAAGAAATTTTGGTCATGGTTTTATGAGTTTGGTGATCCCTTTCCAAAGTGCCGCATTCTACAGATGGCAACCGGTCAACATTAGTTGTTTAATCCCCAAACTACTGATGATGTTTTGACAACATTTTTGGTGCAGAATTTGACCCTTGAGCACATTGTACTGAAGAAAAAATGAGTTTTTCTGTGATCGCTTTCTCGCTCTGATTGTTCTTAGCCTTTAGAAATCATGTGGTCATATCCAAAATGCTGAGCATTTACTGTTGTTGTGGTTCTGTTCGCCGAGCTGGGAATTTGTCTTGCAAACGTTTCGTCCCCTGTCTAGGTGACATCCTCAGTGCTTGGGAGCCTCCTATAAAGCGCTTCTGTGCTGTTTCCTCTGGCATTTATAGTGGCCTGTCTCTGCCGCTTCCGGTTGTCAGTTCGAGCTGTCCGCTGTAGTGGCCGGTATATCTGTTGATGAAATTGCGAGGGTATCCGTTTTTGGTGAATACCTTGTATAGGTGTTCCTCTTCCTCTTTTTGCAAGGTATTCGCCAAAAACGGATACCCTCGCAATTTCATCAACAGATGCCTAAGGGAAAGACTACGGAACGAGGACATGCCACAACCCAAAGGACTAGCCACACTACCATACATCAGGAGCATTTCTGAACTGATAGCCTGACTACTGCGACCACTAAGACTCATAACAGCACACAAACCAACAGCCACGCTCAGACAACAACTCACCAGAACGAAGGACCCGATACCCAACATGTACAAAACTAATGTAGTGTACAAAATCCAGTGCAAGGACTGCACAAAACACTGCATAGGACAAACAGGAAGACAGTTAACGATCCGTATCCATGAACACCAACTAGCCACGAAACGACACGACCAGCTATCCTTAGTAGCCACACACGCAGATGACAAGCAACATGACTTCGACTGGGACAACACTACCATTATAGAGCAAGCCAAACAGAACAGCCAGGGAATTCCTAGAGGCATGGCACTCATCCATAGATTCTATCAACAAACACATCGACCTGGACCCAATATACCGGCCACTACAGCGGACAGCTCAAACTGACAACCGGAAGCGGCAGAGACAAGCCACTATAAATGCCGGAGGAAACAGCACAGAAGCGCTTCACAGGAGGCTCCCAAGCACTGAGGATGTCACCTAGACAGGGGACGAAACATCTGCAACACAAATTCCCAGCTCGGCGAACAGAACCACAACAATGAGCACCCGAGCTACAAATCTTCTGCCAAACTTTAAGCATTTACTTATTTGCTTTTGTTTTGAATAATGGCCCTACACAATCCACAAAGTACACAAGTGAATAGTTCCTCAAAAACTGGTTTTGGAATTTGGGGTTCTGGCTTAAGTACATTTTAAAGTTTACCTATAGTTGACAGTGTGACACATTTTTTGATAAAACTGCACCACATCTTTTATATATTGTTGGTCCTTTAAGATACCTGTTGATGGATGGCTGAGTTTTTTGAATTCCCATTATTCTGTTGTGGGAACCTCATGTGCTACTTGTATGGGAGCTGCATGTTACCACTATATACAACCAACGTTTTTTCATCTGTGCACCTAATGAGGATGTCTGAACACTCCATTCTTCAGATAATGATACTTCACATTTACTACTTCAGTTTCCATCTCAATCTAAGTTTATTGTGCTCATTTTATTTCATTTCATGATCTGCTTTCTGAGCTTCAGATAGAGATAGCATTAAAAAACACCATGTTTTAATTGATACAATTGTTTAGCTGTCTTTTGTTTCTTCTAACAGTGGTTAGCACTGCTGCCTCACAGCGCCAGAGACCCGGGTTCAATTCCCGCCTCAGGCGACTGACTGTGTGGAGTTTGCACATTCTCCCCGTGTCTGCGTGGGTTTCTTCCGGGTGCTCCGGTTTCCTCCCACAGTCCAAAAATGTGCAGGTCAGGTGAATTGGCCACGCTAAATTGCCCGTAGTGTTAGATGCAGGGGTAAATGTAGGGGAAGGGGTCTGGGTGGGTGCGCTTCGGCGGGTCGGTGTGGACTTGTTGGGCCGAAGGGCCTGTTTCCACACTGAAAGTAATCTAATCTAATCTTCTGTAGGAACTGTTGAAATGGAGTGTATCTCTGTTCAAGGGAAGGGTTTTTGATCCAAAACAATATCTGCTTGACCTGTTCCCAGATGGCACTCAAAGGATTAAGATAGTCCATATGAAGCATAAGGTAGCAAGAAAATAGCAAGTGGGAGTAGAAAAAGGTAGAAATTGCTGGTGAAACCCAGCAGGTCCAGCAGCATAACTAGGGAGAAAACAGAGTTAACATTTCAAGTCTGGTGACTCTTCTCGAAGCAAGTTAATTCTTCTCCACACCAATGCTGCCAGGCTTGAGTTTTGCTAACATTTTTTTTAGAATCCCTACATTGTGGAAATAGTCCATCGGCCCAACAAGTCTACACTCTTTCTGTGAAGAGAAACCCACCCAAATCCATTCTCCTACTCCAGTACTTATCCCTGACAAATGCACTTAACCTACACATCCCTGAACACTATGGGCAATTTAACAAGACAGATTCACCTAATCTGCACATCTTTTGGACTGTGGGAGGAAACCAGAGCACCTGGAGGAAACCCATGGGGAGAATGTGCAAACTTCACACAGACAGTCACCCGAGGCTTTTTGTTTCAGATCTTGAACATCTGCTGTAGTAGTTCATTTTTATTATGGAAAAATATACACTGGTGTTAGCTTGATTCCTGTCACCAATATCTCTCTCTTGCTTCAGTCCTTCTAGCCTTCAACATCATTTTAATTTAGATCACAGCTGATCTGCATCACAACGCAATAAAAAGCTCCAATTCCTCCAGAGCTCCAAATGTAATGTGTTTTTACTGCTCTAGATCTGATTTTAAGATTAGTCCACTTGTTCTCCATTCCCCCCAGAACCCCAAAAGGAAGCACTTTACCCATATCTACTGCTCTGAGTCCTTTGATCAGATTAATTGTGTACTTTTGATCTTGCTGAATATAAGCGAAGATGTTTATTTATCAAATCTTCACAATTTAGCCCTCAAATTGTGAAGGGCTACATAATTAACTACAGCAGATGCTCAATAGTGTATGCCTGCATTAAACCTCTTCCAAGTTAAGTACGCCTTTCCCAAGGTGATGAACAAAACTAAATGCAATATTCCAGAAGTGTCTGGGGCTCTAAACGTTCAAAGCAAAACTTGCTTGTTTTCAGATGCTTTGATGCAAAACCTACCTTTTGCCTTTGATTGCTTTATATGTGTGAATCAGTTTGTTTCTTCATGGTTCCTAATTTGATTTATCATTCTGGGATTGAAAGCGGATAACATGTCTGTACCAGGCTCCAATTAATTCGAGTTCTGACAATTAATTTCATCAGTGAATTTCTGTTCACAACTTAATTGTCTCATTTGCTTTATTTTCTGGCTCTCGTCACTTAATGACATCTGTTATAGTAGAGGCTTATTAAAACCTAAATTCATGAGACCTTTGGCCCATTTCTGCTCCTATCAGCACAGCTCTGCCATTCTTTGATGTCGTGGCTGATCTGATGATCTGTAAGGCCATTTGCCTTCCTCTTTTTCCCATAATTCTTGATGCCCTTCCTGATTTGAAATCTATCTATCTCATCATTGAATGCACTTTAATGACACAGCCTTGGCAACCCTCTGTGACAAAGAACTCCACAGGTTCAGTACCCTGAGAATAAATTTCTGCTCATGTCAGTCTTAAATAGGTGACTCCTAAAGATTTTGCCTTTAGGTCTTAGAATCTCCCCCACAAGGGGAAAACCACTCTTCCTGTCAAATCCTGCGAAGAATAAAAAGGTCTCTTGTTCTTCTAAAAACTCAGTTAGAAATTCTATCCAAACAAATTCCAAACTAGTTTGATGCAATCAGAGGGCATTAGAACACTTCATTTTTTTTAAAAAAATGAGCTACTTCAGAATGTACTGAAGGAAAATTTATGTGATTGCTGTTATTCTCAATATACCTGGATGAGCAAAGGGGATTGGTTATATTTCTTTGGTAAGGACCATCCATTTGGACTAATTGAAATTGTGAAATTTAGGAAGTCTGGGTATTACAAGATACCACGGGTTCTTGGTATCTTTGTATGTATTTAAAAAAAAAGTGAGCGTCCACAAGAAGGTGTTTTACCTGGCCAAAATGATGTGTTAAATAAAATCAATGAGGGTTGAAATGATGCCACAAGAAGCTGCAGTTCAGTCCTGATTCTACTGATATTAAAAAAAAATCAGCTGATTTGTTGGAGCTACTGAGTAATTTGTGTATGTAATATATTTGAATTCTTTGAGGAATTTGACCATTTACATATTTATAAAACATTGTTAAAATTATTGGACAGGGAGAAGAGCTGTCCCACAGGTAGAATGCACATTTTGGTCTGTGACAGATGTCACAGACTGCAGGCAAATACAAAATGGCATAGATTAGTTTTAAACGAATGTGTCCAACCCCCTCACTGTTCAACCAGCAAACTGTGATGGCAAGCACGAGGGGGCATAGCTTTAAATTGAGGGGTGATAGATATAGGACAGATGTCAGAGGTAGTTTCTTTACTCAGAGTAGTAAGGGTATGGAATGCTTTGCCTGCAATGGTAGTAGATTCGCCAACTTTAAGTACGTTTAAGTTGTCATTGGACAAGTACATGGAATAGTGTAGGTTAGATGGGCTTCAGATTGGTATGACGGGTCGACGCAACATCGAGGGCATTACAGCATTACTGTGCTGTAATGTTCTATGTTCTATCCTTTTGGCATGTAGTATAAATGTTTCTAATCACTACAGTATTGATAAAGGAAATTATATTTTCAAAAATAAGTTTGAGATTTTTTTTCATAAATGCTGACCCTGAGTTGTTTCTTTGATTTGATAATCTGTTTTAAATATTACGTCGCCTTCACTGAAACAAATGCGGTGGGCCAAGTTTGACTCCAGCCAGAGCAACCCATAAATAATGTTAACAACAGTAAAATTCACAATGCATTTTGGCTAATGTGCATGTGTCTGCCAGCCAGTTGCTGTTTTGTCATTTGTACACCCATGTAATTAAGTATATTCTTCATGCATTCGTATACAGCCACTGCGGTCTCAATTTATGAATGAGATATCTGAAGGCTGACTTGCAAAATTTGTTAGAAATGTGGAATTGGATCAGGTCATTCAATTTTGAAAAAAAGTCATTCGTGGAATAGTACGTGTGAATGTAATTGAACCTAGAAAATTTGCAGCTGCGAACAATCGTTCCTTTTAAGCTTGCTTCGTTTAGCTTGTTTTTTTTCCCGAACATGGTATCTTTTAACTTTGTTTACTGAGGCTACCTACAAATCATCGTGTTAACTTGTTCTAATATCGTCACAAATGCAACGTGGCCTCCTGTGGCAGTTCCAGAGAGTGCATTGGTGAAAGGACAAAATGTGGTGATTATCTTTTTTGCATTTTGTTTTGTTCCAAATTGCACGTGAAAACTGAGAACTAATGTTTTGAGAATTTGAGGTCAATGTGTCACTGGTTTATAGGATTTCATTCCCAACGACTCTTTATATATTTTAATCTTTTAAATAATCATATGATCTTTGGCAGCAATCACTGATCTTTGGTTTGATAATTTTGTATATCTTAGTTACAACTTGCTATTATTACACATTGTAGTCTTTTTAAATGGAATATCAGATCTGGCATGTTTATAAGGAAAAGACTAGACTTATCCCTCTAACAAACTGGACTTATTAAACATTTCCTGACCTTAAACTTTTTATTAATCGTAAATTTGCCCCAAGTTTGATTTCTCCAAATATTTATTTACTACTCAATCCCAAACAATTTGATTTTTCTTTTGTGTTTGTGTACAATTCTGGTCACCACACAATATTATAGGAAGGACATGTTGCCTTTTGGACAGGATGCAAGAGAGGTCAGGATGGTTGCCTGGTTTGGAGTGTAGGAGCTGTAAGGAAAAGTTGGACAAACTTGGATTATATTTGCTAGAGCTTTGGAGGCTGAAAGATAGAAAATTATGTGAGACATAGGGTGGGTTGTTGGAGTCTCTTTCCCAAGTTGGAAATGCCAAATACTAGGGGGTATAGGTTTTAAAGTGAAGGGAAAAAGTTTAAAGGAGATGTGTGAGGCAATTTTTTTTTAAGAGGATGGTAGGTGCCTGGAATGCATTGCCAGGAGAGATGGTAGAAGCAGATCCAATAATAAGTAGTTAGTGGCATTTAGATAGTCGTGGGAACATGGAGGGAATAGAGGGATTCAGATCATGTGCAAGCAGGTGGGATTAGTTCAGAAAAGAGTGACTGTTGGCATGACATGGTGGGCTAAAGGGCCTATTCCTGTGGTGTTCGATCTTTTGTTAGTTAAGAGATTCCAGGAATAAAAGAAAAATTTGGATTGGATTTCAATGGAAATTAGGTAGTTTGTTTCCATCTGTTGATTTGGATGTTTTGTCTGTAAATATCTTTTTGAGTTGCACTATTGCCAATTTTCATGGTATTGGACAGGAAGTTAGAAAACGAGGTAAAAACAATGACTGCAGATGCTGGAAACCAGATTCTGCTGTGCTGGAAGAGCACAGCAGTTCAGGCAGCATCCAAGGAGCTTCAAAATCGACGTTTCGGGCAAAAGCCCTTCATCAGGAATAAAGCTTTTGCCCGAAACGTCGATTTTGAAGCTCTTTGGATGCTGCCTGAAATGCTGTGCTCTTCCAGCACCACTAATCCAGAAGGAAGTTAGAAAAGCTGTTTAGAGATACTGTTGGCAGGGAAAGGGATGCCTGGGAAGTGGGAGGCTTTCAAAATAACGTGAGTTCAGGGCCAGCATGTTTCTGTTAATGTAAAGGTCAAGGCTGGCAGGAATGTGGAACAGTGGATGAATGGAGATATTGTGGCTCTGGTCAAGAAAAATGGGCTAGGTGTTCAAGTGAATCCTTTAGAGTGTAGGTGGGACAACACTTAAGAGGGAAATCAGGAGGGCAAAAATGGAACATAGCTTTGCAGCTAAAGTAAAAGAATCTGAAGAAATTCTCCAAGTATATTACTGGCAAAAGAGTTACTATGGAAAGAATAGGGCCTCTGAAAGACCAATGAAGCCATCTATGTGTGAAGTTACATGAGACGAGAGAGATCCTAAATGAAAGTCTGTTGTCAGTATTTCCCCTGGAGAAACATGTGGAAGCTAGGGAACTCTGGGAAAATAAGCAGTGATTTCTTCAGAAGAATCCATATTACAGAAGAGGAGGTTCTGGATGTCTTAAAATGCACAGAGGTAAATACATTACCCCAGGACCTGATCAAGTGCATCCCAGGACGTTGTGAGAAGCTAGAGAAGAACTTTATCAGAGAGATTTGTATCATTACAGCCATAAGTGAGGTGCCAGAAGGCTGGAGCATGGTTAATGCAAGGACAAGTCAGGAAACTACAGTTCGATGAGATAAATGTTAATGGTGTGTATGTTGTTGGAGGAGTTTGAGAGACAGTATCTAGTATGCATTTAGGAAGGCAAGAACCTGCTCGCAGTAGTCAGCGTGGCTTTGTGTGGGCAATGATATCTTTATAAATTGAGCTTTTTGAAGCGGTGACTAAGTAGGTAAATGAAGGCAGAGTAGTAAATGTTGTCTCCTTGGACTTTAGCAAGGTCTTCGACAACGTCCCACATGATAGACTGGTAGTAAAGTTAGAACATGGGATTCAGGGAGAATTAGCTTGCCAATTGGATACAAAATTGACTTGGCAGGAAGAGACCGAGGGGGAGGTGTTGGAACATTGTTCAAAGTGGTAACCTGTGACCAGCAGTGTGCCGTAAGGGTCAGTGCTGTGTCAAGTGTTGTTTGTCATTTTATATAAATGATTTGGATGAGAATAGAGGAGTCATGGTGTGGATGTACAGGCTGCTCAAAATGATGGGTTTATGAGAAATGAACAATAAATGAGGCATGTTGAGAAATTGAGACAAGCCTTGACCAAAGTCACTGTGAGCATAAACATGTTGCAGAATCCAGACAAGCCGCGGCTACAGACAGACAGTGTGTAATTAACCCAGCAGCTGCAGACAATACAACATGCACTTGAATTTCTATTGAATAGAATCAACTTGAATGCCATTGCCAGAACAATTGGAACCTGGAGTTGTTTACCAGATGCCTGGACACCTCTCACCCTTATTTGGACAGGGCTACCTGACCTATATGTGGCTAACACCTCCTAAGAATTGATGCCCAAGCACCACCCGGCCATTGACAAGTCAAAACCTGATTGGCTCTGATTGATCAGGGTGATCGAGCCCTGATCGATCTGTTGGAGGACACTAAACACCCTCCCAAAAGGGCTGGATCAACTACTACATATAAGAATCGCTGCAGAACCACCCAGAGAGAAGCAGTAACCCACGACCAACCACCTGCAGAGAAGACACCCCTGGGACTATGGAGAGAAACCGACCAGACAATTATCGCAACTTGGATCAAGGCCAAGATCTAGTGTGGTGGTATATGATTATCCAGAGTTGAGTTAAAGCACAAGGTAGTTGATCAGATTTATAGTGTATTTTGTTATAGTATTAATTGTATTAGTAAATGTTATTATTGAGTCGACTCAGTTCCATTGCTAGATAGGAGTTAAACACCTGTGACAGGTGGAACAATTGGTCAGTAAACTTACAGATTACACCAAAATTGGTGCTATAGTGGACAATGAAGAAAAACATAGTGGGATCCTGATAACTGGGCCTGTGGTCTGAGGGATGGCAGGTGGAGTTTAACGTAGAAAAATGTGAGGTAAGACGAACCATGGTAGGACTTGCATCGTTAACGGTAGGACCCTGGAGAGTGTTTTCAAACAGGGAGATCTAGGAATGCGGGTACACAGCACCTTATAAGTGATGTCAAAGGTGATCGGAGTTGCACGCTTGCCTTCATTGGTCTGCAGGAGTTGGGACACGATATTAGAGATATTGGTGAGGCCAAATGTGGAGTACTATGTACAATTCTGGTCACACTGATAGGAGGGATGTTATTTGTGGGCGGCACGGTGGCACATTGGTTAGCACTGCTGCCTCACAGCGCTAGAGACCCGGGTTCAGTTCCCGCCTCGGGTGACTGACTGTGTGGAGTTTGCACATTCTCCCCGTGTGTGCGTGAGTTTCCTCCCGGGTGCTCCAGTTTCCTCCCACAATCCAAAAATGTGCAAGTTAGGTGAATTGGCCGTGTTAAATTGCCCTTGGTGTTAGGCGTAGGGGAATGGGTCTGGGTCGGTGCGCTTCGGCAGGTCGGTGTGGACTTGTTGGGCCGAAGGGCCTGTTTCCACACTGTAAGTAATCTAATCTAATTAAACTGAAGGGGCGCAAAAAAGGACGTCACTTAAAAAATGAAAAATTTGTTATAAGGAGAGCCTGGATGTGCTTGGACTTATTCCCCTCGAAGTTGGTTGACCTTGCAGAGGTTTCTAAAATCATGAGGGGTATGGATAAGGTGAATAGCCAAGGTCTTCCCCCAGAATAGGGGAGTCCGAAATAGGGTTATGTAGATACATAGAGGGGAAAGGAATCGGAGGAACAACATTTTCATACAAAGGGTGGTGCATATATTGAGTGAGTTGTGAGAAGTAGTAGTAAAGTTCAGTACAATTAAATGTTTAAAAGACAATTGCACAGGAAGATGGACAGGAAATATTTCGAGAGATATGGGCTAAACACAGATAAATGGGATAAGTTCAATTTCGGAAACCTGGTCAGAATGACCAAGTTGTGCCAATGGGTTGGTTTTTGTGTTGTGTGACTGTGTTTGAAAGATCTTTTTGGACTGATTTTTGTTTTCCAAGTAGCTAATCATCAAAAACTGTAACATGAAAAGTACATGATTTTCAAAAAAATGTTAAAAGCTGCTGTTTTGTCCCATTTTGTTTCCATGTCTATTTTTGTTTCTGAAGTCTTGCTTTCCCTTTGAACCTTTTGCCCTTTGTAAACAGATTGCTGACTTATTACTCTTCCACATGCTTTCTTTGTGGGGGGAAACGGAAAATAAAGTTCCAAATATTTATTGACCAAAAAAGAAATCCCTTATCAAAATTAAATATTTGCCTTGATGGAACTTGACACAATTTTGTATCTGTGACCTTGTCATGGATATGAAATGTTAAGTCTGTTTCTCCATCTGCAAATCTGGCCTGATCTGTCAGTTCTTTGTTATAGTTGTATCTGTGGGCTTGTGATGTAATAAAATGAAATGAAAATAAAGCGGCAAATAGAAGGATTTAGGCTACATGCAGAAATTTGCATCAAATCCTATAATAAGCTCGAATAAGGCTACAGTGAAGTCAAAACCAAAAAGATACAGTACCTTGCCAAGTGACTTTCTTTTTTCAACTGGTTAAATGCGAAATTTTTCTGCACGGTGAGTCTAAAATTAATGGAGAGACAACAGCCCACTCCTCTTTTTTCTACTATAAGAACAACGTGAAGAACCTAAAGCGATTTGTTATTGGAAGATGAATGGAAGAGCTAATCCTGTGGTTTTTTTCCTTCCATTCGGCATAATTCCCAAGTAAGAATCTTTTTTGAATGACTCTCTGTAGTCATTTCAAGAGAAATAAGTATTTATGGCTATGCTGTTTCTTTATAAAATATTGCGTGACTTGGCAACATTTGAAATAAATGTTGCCCAATGTTTATAAAGTGCAAACAATTTGTAAGCTGTTTTAAGGAATGTGTTCAGCTGTCAAAGCTAAATTTTGTGACTTGAAATATGAACATCATATCAGAGACTTGAATGCTGTTAATATTAAACAATTCAGATTAATCATGAACATACCACTTCACTGAATAGTGGAGATGTTTTTTTTCAGAATGAAGTATATGCATCTCCAACAATTATCACCTCCTGCAATACTTAGACCTAGCATGATCAATCTACAGGATGGAGCTGATGGCCTGATTTGGTTCTTCTCCATTTCTACACAAAAGCAGAAGGTGCATTTCACCCTGCTTCCCGGTCTGAGCACAAAATCAAATTAGAATCATTGAGAGTGCACCATTGTGTAGTCGAATCTTTTTCCAGGAAATGGCAGTCTTTAGGGTCTGGCTCAGGATTCTGGACTGCATTTGTGGCAATATGCTTGTGTTGTACTTGTAAAAATAATGTCAGGAAGGCATAAACCATCCAAGCTGTGTTTCTTAGCTACCAATTCCATCCCTCTGCCTGGCAATGGTTTGAGATTTTAAATGAATCTATTTGCAACATTGGTGTTTAGATGACTTTCCAATGACATTTTAGTTGCCATCACAGAGATGCTCTTTACATCTCCAGAATAGCAGTTGACTGCACTCCTGTATCAGTTCATCTACTGCTGAAGACATTAAATGTAACTTAATTTCTGCCAAACTTGTGGATTCCAGCGCGTTCTGAATTGGTGGCCCACATTCTGCCTCTTGTAAGCTGAAGGGCATCCTCAGCTTTGCTGTCCTTTTTCACCTTTCACCTTTTTTGATCCATCATCCTGCAGTTGTTGACCTTGATTGGATATCAAAGTAGGAATGTCTTGATTTTAAAATACTCACCCTTCCACTTCAGATGTTTGAATTTGCCCTTCACTCTAACTAAGCTAGCCCCACAACTGAGTACCCGTTTTCTAATTTTGACATCTTATCCATTCTCAATTTTTAATTGGTCCAGCATTGTTGGCAATTTCTTCAGTTGTGTAATCCCCAGACGATGAAATACTCCCCCTACCTATGGAAGAATGTGTTGTTCTTCATTTCTGAAGGGAGAACAAAAGAACTAAATACTGTTTACGTGCCCAAAAAAACACTGCAGAAAGCTACAACACTTCTTAGGGCCTTGGGGTACTTGTGCATGAAATATAGAAAGCTAGCACACTCGTGCAGCAGGAATTCAGGAAGGCCAATGGAATGTTAGAGGTAAAAATGGAATGTTAGCCCTTCTTTCAAGGGATTTTGAGTATGATAAGGGGAGTCTTAGTGCAACTGTATAAGATGCTGTTGAGATCACCTCTGGAGTACTTGAGCAATTTTGGCCCCTTTATTTGAAGGCATTGGAGGCAGTTCAGAAAAAGGTTGGCTCTTGATTTTGGTGTGAAATTGAAGCGTTGAATTTCCTGCAGGTCAGCAGAGCAAGTTAATGTCCCCAAGGTTAGGGTGGGATGCATCTGACTTACATCGTAAGCAATTTAAATTACCAGTATCTTTTCCTATTATTCAGAGCCATTAACATAGTCAGAGATGACAATCTACATTTTCATCCCCTATTCAGAAATCAATAAGAACATTACAGTTGGAATTTGACTACTCCCCTACAGTTTAAAAAACACAATTTGCAACAGATGTGATCAGTTAAGGGTGATTTACATTACATTGTTTCTGGAGATGGGCCAGCCACAGCACTGTCTTGTGTGGCATGTGGGGGGTGGGGCAGAAATGGCTGGGGGTTGCCTTGTGAGCATTGCTGACTGTGATGTAAAGATTTTATATAAAGGAAGGACTGTTTCCTTTGTCCAGGGAGATCTTTGACATGACTCTGCAAGCTCTGCGAGGTGTGTATTAAAGGTCCCGCCAGAAAGTTTGTACTGTACTGTGCTTAATAAAATCGTGGATGTTCACAGAAGTTGGCGTGCTGCAGTTGCATCAAATGTGTAAGAATCTCAAAAAAAAACTTAGCAGTGGTTTGGAAAATTATGTTCTAAGCAAAGGTGAAACAGGTTGGGACTGTACTTCATGGAGTTTAGAAAGGTGAGAGGCCATCTTATTGAGATGTGTGATATGTTCAATGGGTTTGACATGGTAGATGCTGAGACAATGTTTCCCCCTCTTAGGAAAGTCTAGGATCAGAGGCATATTCTTTAAGGTACACCAGTTTAAGGTTGCGATGAGGAGAAATTGCTTCTATCCGAGGGTTGAGTGTCTTTCAAACTCCTTGCCATAGAGAGTTGTGGGGGCAGCGTGCTTGTGTATATTTAAGGCTGAAATATAGGATCAGTAGGAGAATTGGGGGTTAAGGAAAAAATACAGGTAAGTGAATGTTAGGGAATGTCTGATCAACCACGAGTCTACTAAATGTCCCAGCAGGTGTGAGGGGCCAAATGGCCAACTCCTGTTCCTACTTATTTATGGTCTTACTTAGAACATAGAACATAGAACAATACAGCACAGAACAGGCCCTTCGGCCCACGATGTTGTGCCGAACTTCTATCCTAGATTAAGCACCCATCCATGTACCTATCCAAATGCCGCTTAAAGGTCGCCAATGATTCTGACTCTACCACTCCCACGGGCAGCGCATTCCATGCCCCCACCACTCTCTGGGTAAAGAACCCACCCCTGACATCTCCCCTATACCTTCCACCCTTCACCTTAAATTTATGTCCCCTTGTAACACTCTGTTGTACCCGGGGAAAAAGTTTCTGACTGTCTACTCTATCTATTCCTCTGATCATCTTATAAACCTCTATCAAGTCACCCCTCATCCTTCGCCGTTCCAACGAGGAAAAGGCCGAGAACTCTCAACCTATCCTCGTACGACCTACTCTCCATTCCAGGCAACATCCTGGTAAATCTTCTCTGCACCCTCTCCAAAGCTTCCACATCTTTCCTAAAGTGAGGCGACCAGAACTGCACACAGTACTCCAACTGTGGCCTAACCAAAGTCCTGTACAGCTGCAACATCACTTCACGACTCTTGAATTCAATCCCTCTGCTAATGAACGATAATACTCCATAGGCCTTCTTACAAACTCTATCCACCTGAGTGGCAACCTTCAAAGATCTATGTACATAGACCCCAAGATCCCTCTGTTCCTCCACCTGACCAAGAACCCTACCATTAACCCTGTATTCCACATTCTTATTTGTTCTTCCAAAATGGACAACCTCACACTTGGCAGGGTTGAGCTCCATCTGCCACTCCTCAGCCCAGCTCTGCATCATATCTAAGTCCCTCTGCAGCCGACAACAGCCCTCCTCACTGTCCACAACTCCACCTATCTTCGTATCATCTGCAAATTTACTGACCCACCCTTCGACTCCCTCATCTAAGTCATTAATAAAAATTACAAACAGCAGAGGACCCAGAACTGATCCCTGCGGAACTCCACTTGTAACTGGGCTCCATGCTGAATATTTACCATCTACCACCACTCTCTGCCTTCGACCGGTTAGCCAGTTTTCTATCCAATTGGCCAAATTTCCCTCTATCCCATGACTCCTGACTTTCCGCATAAGCCTACCATGGGGAACCTTATCAAATGCCTTACTAAAATCCATGTACACTACATCCACTGCTCTACCCTCATCCACATACTTCCTACCACACTCTCTCTCCCTTTTAACACAGTTGCAAAACTTCTCTCTTAACCATACTGTCTCTCAGTAAGGTGATCTAATATCTCCTTTACTCAGTGTCGTAGTTTGTTTAATAATGGTCCTGCTAAATATCATGTTAAAAGTATAATATTGCACTCTTGGAACTATACACAATTACCTCAATGTTGAGGGAAAGATCATTTTATCAATAGTATGGTGGTGCAGATGTTGGACTAAGTTGAAAAACCACATAATGCCAGGTTATGGCCTAACAGGTTTATTTGGAAGCACTAGCTTTCGGAGCACTGCTCCTTCATCAAATAGCTGTGGGACAGGATCATATGGCGCAGAATTTGTAGCAAAAGATTAATGTCATGCAACTGAAATGATATATTGAACAAACCTGGATTTCTGTAATTAAAAATCTCTCAACACCTGGTTATAGTCCCAACAGGTTTATCTAGATTTGTTCAATATATCTTTTCAGTTGCATGACACAGAAATCTTTTGCCAAAACTTCTGTCTTCTGATCCTGCACCACAGCTACCTGATGAAGGAGCAGTGCTCCGAAAACTCACGCTTCCAAATAAACGTGTTGGATTGTAACCTGGTGTTGTGATTTTTTTTAAACCTTATCAATAGTGAGCTTACACCAAGTCATCATCTAAATGCAGCACTAAGCAATAGAAGTTCTAGGTGTGATTTTGTTTTTGTTTTGAGTTTGCTCTTCCCAGACCGTGTGCCAAATTTGCTTTTATAAATTAGTTTTATTACTCTGAGCAAGTACTGCAAACTTGGCTAGGCTTTGTGCTCCTGATTACTGTCTGTCTACGAGAAAACTTGCACATATCATTGTTTGGGGAGAGCTGGAATACTCTCCATAGTAATTGTTACAATGGTAGAGACCAATAAAAATATAATTTTGATATTTTTTGATTTCATGGCAACATTTAAAATATAAAATTGAGCCTGATGATTGAAAGCATCACATGATGGTTAGGTTTTAAGGCTGTTGTAGTTGTAAACAAACCAAACAAATACGTTGGTGAGGGATAGTCAGCACAGGTTTTGTAAAGGGTAGGTCGTGCCTAACAAACCTTTTATTGAGTTCTTTTGAGAAGGTGGCCAAACAGGTGCATGAGGGTAAAGCAGTTGATGTGCTGTGTGTGGATTTCAGTAAGGCGTTTGATAAGGGTCCCCACAGTTGGCTATTGCACAAAATATTGAGGCATGAGATTGAGGGTGATTTAGTGGTTTGGATCAGAAATTGGCGAGCTGGAAGAAGACAGGGTGGTTGATGGGGAAATATTCATCCTGGAGTTTAGTTACTAGTGGTGTACTGCAGGGATCTGTTTTGGGTCCACTGCTGTTTGTCATTTTTATCAATGACCTAGATGAGGGCATAGAAGGATATAGTGGGGGAAGGGGAAATGAGGAAACTGGAGAAATCTGAGTTCATCCCTTTTGGTTGGAGGGTTCCCAGGCGGAAGATGAGGCGCTCTTCCTCCAACCGTCGTATTGCCACGGTCTGGCGATGGAGTCCAAGGACCTGCATGTCCTTGGTGGAGTGGGAGGGGGAGTTGAAGTGTTGAGCCACGGGGTGGTTGGGTTGGTTGGTCCGGGTGTCCCAGAGGTGTTCTCTGAAACGTTCCGCAAGTAGGCGGTCTGTCTCCCCAATATAGAGGAGGCCACATCGGGTGCAGCGGATGCAATAGATGATGTGTGTGGAGGTGCAGGTGAATTTGTGGTGGATATCGAAGTGTCCCTTGGGGCCTTGGAGGGAAGTAAGGGGGGAGGTGTGGGCGCAAGTTTTGCATTTCTTACAGTTGCAGGGGAAGGTGCCGGGAGTGGAGGTTGGGTTGGTGGGGGGTGTGGACCTGACGAGGGAGTCACGGAGGGAGGGGTCTTTTCAGAACGCTGATAGGGGAGGGAAGGGAAGGGAAATATATCCCTGGTGGTGGGGTCCGTTTGGAGGTGGCGGAAATGACGGCGGATGATACGCTGTATATGGACGTTGGAGGGGTGGTAGGTGAGGACCAGTGGGGTTCTGTCCTGGTGGCGGTTGGAGGGGCGGGGCTTAAGGGCAGAGGAGCGGAAAGTGGAAGAGATGCAGTGGAGGGCATCGTCGACCACGTCTGGGGGGAAATTGTGGTCCTTGAAGAAGGAGGCCATCTGGGTGGTACGATTTTGGAACTGGTCCTCCTGGGAGCAGATGCGGCGGAGACGAAGGAATTGGGAATATGGGATGGCGTTTTTACAGGGGGCAGGGTAGGAGGAGGTGTAGTCTAGGTAGCTGTGGGAGTCGGTTGGTTTATAGTAAATGTCCGTGTCGATTCAGTCACCCGAGATAGAAATGGAAAGGTCTAGGAAGGGGAGGGAGGAGTCTGAGACGGTCCAGGTGAATTTGAGGTTGGGGTGGAAAGTGTTGGTAGCCTCCTCGTGGGAGCACGAGGCAGCGCCGATACAGTCATTGATGTAGCGGAGGAAAAGGTGGGGGGTGGGGCCAGTGTAGCTGCGGAAGATGGACTGTTCCACATATCCTACCAAGAGGCAGGCATAGCTGGGGCCCATGCAGGTGCCAATGGCTACTCCTTTGGTTTGGAGGAAGTGGGAGGATTGGAAAGAGAAGTTGTTCAGGGTGAGGACCAGTTCAGTCAATCGAAGGAGGGTGTTGGTGGAAGGGTACTGGTTGGTACGGCGGGAAAGGAAGAAGCGGAGGGTTTTAAGTCCTTCGTGATGGGGGATGGAGGTGCACCATGGACATCCAGTCCCTGTAAAGATAAGGCGTTGGGGACCGGGGAAGCGAAAATCATGGTGGAGGGCGTGGGTGGGCCGCAATTTCCCCCCAGACGTAGTCGACGATGCCCTCCACCGTATCTCTTCCACTTCCCGCACCTCTGCCCTTGAGCCCCGCCCCTCCAACCGCCACTGGGACAGAACCCCACTGGTCCTCACCTACCACCCCACCAACCTCCATATACAGCGTATCATCCACCGTCATTTCCGCCACCTCCAAACGGACCCCACCACCAGGGATGTATTTCCCTTCCCTCCCCTATCAGCATTCCGAAAAGACCACTCCCTCCGTGACTCCCTCATCAGGTCCAAACTCCCCCACCAACCCAACCTCCACTCCTGGCACCTTCCCCTGCAACCGTAAGAAATGCAAAACTTGCGCCCACACCTCCCCCCTTACTTCCCCCCAAGGGACACTTCCATATCCGCCACAAATTCACCTGCACCTCCACACACAACATTTATTGCATCCGCTGCACCCGATGTGGCCTCCTCTATATTGGGGAGACAGACCACCTACTTGCGGAATGTTTCGGAGAACACTTCTGGGACACCCGGACCAACCAACCCAACCACCCCGTAGCCCAACACTTCAACTCCCCCTCCCACTCCACCAAGGACATGCAGGTCCTTGGACTTCTCCATCGCCAGACCGTGGCAACACGACGGTTGGAGGAAGCGCGCCTCATCTTCCACCTGGGAACCCTCCAACCACCAAGGGATGAACTCCGATTTCTCCAGTTTCCTCATTTCCCCTCCCCCCACCTTGTCTCAGTCAAATCCCTCGAACTCAGCACCGCCTTCCTAACCTGCAATCTTCTTCCTGACCTCTCCGCCCCCACCCCACTCCAGTCTATCACCCTCCCCTTGACCTCCCTCCACCTATCGCATTCCCAACGCCCCTCCCCCAAGTCCCTCCTCCCTACCTTTTATCTTGGCCTGCTGGACACACTTTCCTCATTCCTGAAGAAGGGCTGATGCCCGAAACGTCGATTCTCCTGTTTCTTGGATGCTGCCTGACCTGCTGCGCTTTTCCAGCAACACATTTTCAGCTCTGATCTCCAGCGTCTGCAGACCTCACTTTCTCCCCTAATAAATACTTGTGCCTGGCAGCCAGTTGCTATCAAGAAATGCTGAATGGGGAGTGGAAGTTGCTGACAGATTACAGAGCTAAATTCACAGTCCCACTGTGTATACTAATGACAGCCATCTGCCTGGCACCTAATTAAGCAAGTAAACTTTCAAATTTTCCAAGCCTTTTGTGCTAGTGTCTAGCCTCAGCCACAAATCATGTTAACAATTTCAATTAGTCATAGAGATGTACAGCATGGAAACAGACCCTTCGGTCCAACCTGTCCATTCAGACCAGATATCCTAACCCAATCTAGTCCCACCTGCCAGCACGCGGCACATATCCCTCCAAACCCTTCCTATTTATATACCCTTCCAAATGCCTCTTAAATGTTGCAATTGTACCAGCCTCCACCACATCCTCTGGCAGCTCATTCCATACCCACACCACTCTCTGCGTGAAATTGTTGCCCCTTAGGTCTCTTTTTATATCTTTCCTCTCTCACCCTAAACCTATGCCCTCCAGTTCTGGACTCCTCGACCCCAGAGAAAAGACTTTATCCTATCCATGCCCTCATAGTTTTGTAAACCTCTGTAAGGTCACGCCTCATCCTCTGACGCTCCAGGGAAAACAGCCCCAGCCTGTTCATCCTCTCCTGTAGCTCAAATCCTCCAACCCTGGCAACAGCCTTGTAAATCTTTTCTGAACCCTTTCAAGTTTCACAACATCTTTCTGATAGGAAGGAGACCAGAACTGTATGCGGTATTCCAAAAGTGGCCTAACCAATGTTCTGTACAGCTCTAACATGACCTCCCAACTCCTGTACTCAGTACTCTGACCAGTAAAGGAAAGCATACCAAATGCCGCCTTCACTATCCTATCTACCACTTTCAAGGAGCTATGAACCTGCACTCCAAGGTCTCTTTATTCAGCAACACTCCCTCGGACCTTACCATTAAGTGTATAAGTCCTGCTAAGATTTGCTTTCCCAAAATGCAGCACCTCGCATTTATCGGAATTAAACTCCATCTGCCACTTCTTAGCCGATTGGCCCATCTGGTCCAGATCCTGTTGCAATCTGAGGTAACCTTCTTCGCTGTCCACTACACCTCCAATTTTGGTGCCATCTGCAAACTTACTAACTGTACCTCTTATGCTCGCATCTGAATCATTTATGTAAATGACAAAAAGTAGAGGACCCAGCACCGATCCTTGTGGCACTGCACTGGTCACAGGCCTCCAGTCTGAAAAACAGCCCTCCACCACCACCCTCTTGTCTTCTACCTTTGAGCCAGTTCTGTATCCAAATGGCTTGTTCTCCCTGTATTCCATGAGATCTAACCGTGCTAATCAGTCTCCCAGGAAGAACCTTGTCGAACGCCTTACTGAAGTCCATATGGATCACATCTACTGCTCTGCCCTCATCAATCTTCTTTGTTACTTCTTCAAAAAACTCAATCAAGTTTGAGAGACATGATTTCCATAAAGCCATGTTGACTATCCCAAATACATGTACATCCTGTCCCTCGGGATTCCCTCCAACAACTTGCCCACCACCGATGTCAGGCTCACTGGTCTATAGTTCCCTGGCTTGTCTTTACTGCCCTTCTTAAACAGTGGCACCATGTTTGCCAACCTCCAGTCTTCCGGCACCTCACCTGTGACTATCGATGATACAAATATCTCAGCAAGAGGCCCAGCAATCACTTCTCTAGCTTCCCACAGAGTTCACGAATAGCTTTTGAAATTCTTCTCTTGTCCTTGGAATTCTGGTTTGTAATTTACTTTCAGAATTTGGCAGAATTGTTCATTTCAAGGTAAAATGACTTATGGGGCAGCTGAGATCCAACTTTTATCATTTTAGCAGACATGGAATATTTTTAAGTCAATTATGTATTTTTAGCAACATTTCGGACAAACTTTCCTGAAATATTTTTAAAACGTGACCCCATTTTAATGTTGGAAAATTAACACAAGCCCAAATGCTAACAACGACAAAACCACAAAGTTAAGTTATTATGTGGTTATGAAGAGATTGATGTAACACACTTCAATATGGGCAGCATTAAGACCAAATAGTTCAGCTCTTCATCTTTCTGTTTGGACATAGCTGTATTTCAGGAGCTGAAAAGGCCTAGTGGAGCCCAAAATGAATATTAGTCAGCAGATTATTTCTGAGCAAATGCTGCTCACTACAACTGTTAATGACATCTTCACCACTACCATTTTTTTCTGCTGATCAGAGAAGACTGGTACAGTCCTCAGCCTGGTTGGATTTGTTTCGCTTTTGGACAAGACAGTTGGCCAATTTTCAACATGGCTGTGTAGATGCTAATGTTGCAGCTGAACTAGGTCAGCTTGGCTAGGCATGTGGCCAGATATTGTGCACAAATCTTTAGTACAATTGTTTGGAACCATACTGCTTGCAGTGTGTTACGTGGTTTGAATTAAATTGACTGAATACTGGTACAGGGTACTTGTTATCCTGGTCACCTCAGGAGGAGGCAGTTAGATTAATCAATTGGCACTTCTTTGGCTGAAGATGGTTATAAATGTTTGATCATTGTTTGTCCCCTAGCATTTTAAGGATAGCGTATTTTTGAGGAAAAGGGGCAGCACAGTGGCTCAGTGGTTAACACGGCTGCCTCACAACATCAGGGACTCTGGGTTCAATTCCAATCCCTGGCGAGTGTCTGTGTGGAGTTTGTACATTCTCACATTCTCCATGTGTCTATGTGGGCTTCCTCTGGGTGTTCGTTTCCTCCCACAGTGCAAAGATGTGTAGGCTAGGTGGATTAGCCATGGGAAATACAGAGAGAAGGTAGGGTTGGTGTGGACTTTGAGCAGAATGCTTGCTTCCGCACGGTCATGATTTTATAAAATGTCTTCCAGTGGGTAGTTATTTAATTGTGCGCAACCATTCTCGACTGAAAATGGCAAAATAGCCAAGTTTTGATCTTATTGGATGACCTGTCTATAACATGTTGTTTTTGCTGGTTAGCTGCATGTGATGTAGTCAATGTTAGAGTGGTGCTGGAAATGCACAGCAGGTCAGGCAGCATCATAGAACATAGAACATAGAACAATACAGCACAGAACAGGCCCTTCGGCCCACGATGTTGTGCCGAACTTCTAACCTAGATTAAGCACCCATCCATGTACCTATCCAAATGCCGCTTAAATTTCGCCAATGATTCTGACTCTACCACTCCCATGGGCAGCGCATTCCATGCCCCCACCACTCTCTCTGGGTAAAGAACCCACCCCTGACATCTCCCCTATACCTTCCACCCTTCACCTTAAATTTATGTCCCCTTGTAACACTCTGTTGTACCCGGGGAAAAGGTTTCTGACTGTCTACTCTATCTATTCCTCTGATCATCTTATAAACCTCTATCAAGTCACCCCTCATCCTTCGTTCCAACGAGAAAAGGCCGAGAACTCTCAACCTATCCTCGTACGACCTACACTCCATTCCAGGCAACATCCTGGTAAATCTTCTCTGCACCCTCTCCAAAGCTTCCACATCTTTCCTAAAGTGAGGCGACCAGAACTGCACACAGTACTCCAACTGTGGCCTAACCAAAGTCCTGTACAGCTGCAACATCACTTCACGACTCTTGAATTCAATCCCTCTGCTAATGAACGATAATACTCCATAGGCCTTCTTACAAACTCTATCCACCTGAGTGGCAACCTTCAAAGATCTATGTACATAGACCCCAAGATCCCTCTGTTCCTCCACCTGACTAAGAACCCTACCATTAACCCTGTATTCCGCATTCTTATTTGTTCTTCCAAAATGGACAACCTCACACTTGGCAGGGTTGAACTCCATCTGCCACTCCTCAGCCCAGCTCTGCATCATATCTAAGTCCCTTTGCAGCCGACAACACCCTCCTCACTGTCCACAACTCCACCTATCTTCGTATCATCTGCAAATTTACTGACCCACCCTTCGACTCCCTCTTCCAAGTCATTAATAAAAATTACAAACAGCAGAGGACCCAGAACTGATCCCTGCGGAACTCCACTTGTAACTGGGCTCCAGGCTGAATATTTACCATCTACCTCCACTCTCTGCCTTCGACCAGTTAGCCAGTTTTCTATCCAATTGGCCAAATTTCCCTCTATCCCATGCCTCCTTATCAGGAAGATAACGTTGATTTTCCTGCTCCTTGGATGCTGCCTGACCTGTGCATTTACAGCACCATTCTAATCTCCAGCGTCTGCAATCCTCACTTTCGCCTATGCATGTGATATAGCAGGTTTGTACATGATTTTGGGTGTGCCAGGTACTGCTGACATGACTAACTGCACTTTTCCATGAAGTAAGATGGGTTTCCTGATTGGTGATGTTGGCAGAGTGGGGGATAGACTGGGTTACATACTGTGATTGAAAACAATTTTGCTGCTAAAAACCCACAGCAGGTCATGGGTGCCCACTTTTGAGATGCTAAATGTTTTCACGATCCTATTTAGTACAGCAGTAATGCCAAAATAACATGTTGAAGGCAGTCCTCAACATGAAGGCAAGTTTTCATCACCCCAAGATCACTTCTAACACTCATGATATACACAAATGTATCTGCAACTTTTTTTAAAAAAGGTTTTGTGAATTACACGTGAAAGAAGTGAAACTACCATGGCATTCGAACAGATGAAAACTCAACAGACAATCAAAGTATTTTTCAATGTATAATTTCAGTTACATCACACGGTAAATTTTTGCTATAAATTCTGTGCCTTACAATTGGGCCTCCGCAACCACCTGATAAAGGAGCGATGCTCCGAAAACTGGTGTGCTTCCAGTTAAACCTGTTGGACTATAGCCTGGTGTTGTGATTTTTAACTTTGTACACCCCAGTCCAACAGCGGCATCTCCAAACCATGCAATAAGTAGGTTAATGAAGATTTTGTAAAGTTGATTTTGTGTTGTTGGCTCCCTCACTGCTTGTCACTTAGTCTGGCAGTTTTTAGGTAATTTTCAGGCTTAGTAATTCAGTACTAAGTTAGCTACTGAGCCACTCTTGATGATGGACATTGAAGCCTTCAACTTAGAATGTACTCTGTGTTCTTGCCATTCTCAGTATCTTCCTCTAAGCGGTGTTCAACATGATCTGAAATTAGTGCAGTTGGTGACAATCAGTGGGAGATTTCCATGCTCCTGTCTGACCTGATGCCATGAGAATTAATGGAGTTGATGGTCCATGCTGAGCAACTCCCTAGTAAGTGTACACTGCAGCACTACCATGATTGGTGGTATTATCCATCTTTTATCAATCTCCTTCCTCATCTTGTGTATTAGATTTTCTCTGATTTATATTCTTGTTCAACAGATTGGGAATAATTTATTAAAGGTGTTATATCAATGCAAGTTGCAATGAATGCAACTTTTCAAGTGCTGTACTATATCTAGATGGATGCAACAATAATATGATTTGACTATGCTGTTTGTTTTAGTGCTGCTGCACGTTTCTGGACACTCTTGGAATCTTTGATACAGTCCTGAGATATGGCAATAAATAGCCATATGAAGTATGAAACTAGGTGCAAATCCTTGTCTTGGTCATCGCTTCATTTACAGAGAGCGGTATTATATTTGTTCACCACCTTACTACCCACTGCTGTTGTCCCAGCAGTCTCTCCTTATAAGTTCTGTACGTACTCAGTTAAGCAATGTCCTTCTCTTGCGTATCTTAGCAATACAATTAACATCTCATGAACAAATACGATCTTGTTCTTACAGACATCGGGATGAAGTTGATTTGTGTCGGTAGTGCAAAGTGTTTGCAGCCAAGATTTTCACAGCTGTAGTTTTGCCATGTTTTTTTTTCCTCCTGAATTGAAAATATTGCCCAATGAAATATTTATTTTCAGAGTGATCAAGATGAGATGAGGTGGTAGGCCTCTAAAATTAATTTGAACAATTCCATGAAAATCCAACAAACTTCAATGTGGTGAGCAATAAGCTACTGATTAACTGCAAACTGGTTTTGTGTTTTCACTGCTGATTATTCAAACAAATAATCAATGCATTCAATTATTGACCCGGATTATGTACAAATTCTGGAGTAGGACTTGTCGGTTTTACTGTTCGGTCTTGATATTAAGGGTGTTATCACAGACACATTTCTACAAAAACATTAACTCATAAACTGTATTTTATCAACAAATAAATGTCATGTTGTAGAAGATCAGACGGAGTGCCTGAAGGGTGGGTGTAAATTGGATTATCATCTTACTGGCGTCTACGGTGTTTAATATGTCATCAATGCTCTAATCGTAAGTTCTTCATCTTTCTATTCTTAATATTCTGGTCCTAGCCGCAAATTACATTTGGAAGGTCCAAATATTTTCCTCATATGGAATATATTTGCATTTTAACTGTGGATAGGTTAAATTTCACTGCTGTTTAGTTTATTTTCTTTTTAGGAAATACAAATGATCCTAATTCAGCAGTGATCCACAGGTATACCTGCACAGTTTTGTTTGAGGGGGAAAAGCAATGTGACTGACACTAAATTAACACAAAGCATGATAATTAGTGAAGTCCTTTGTCAGATTAGATTGAGCTATAGCTTTGAAAGTTGTTTTTAGCTTAAGTGTTACCAGAGAAAGAAATATCATGAGGTCAAGTTTTCTTGTGGTAATCATCCAGAATTGTAGCTAGTGTCAACATAACATTATATTACTCTACAAATATTCATTGTAGAGATGTAACCAACTAAGGCCAGTTGATTGGAAATGAACCAGAAATGGCCTTTGATCAATTGAATACTTGACTCTAATATTTAATGCAGATGGTACTTTAGAAATTAGATTTATAACACATTAAACAGTTTGACCGTCATGCTTTAGGCACCCCCTGCAATTTGTGGGAAACCGGTGACACTTGCAGTGTCCGTGCTGACAATGTATGCAGGGAATGTTCAGTTGCAACTCCTGATTGGCTGTGTGGAGCTATGGATGAACTCATTTTAGAGTATCCATGAGGCTGGGAATGTTAAGGATAGCACTTCACCAGTAAGGGCTATGCAGAAACGTTGGGTGACAACAAGGAAGGGACGTAATTGTGTGCAGGCAGTGCAGCAGTACCCTATGACCATTCTCCACCCCCCACCCTCTACAGCGTTTTTGGATTCTGTTGGGGGTTATGACCTCTCAAGGGAAAGCGTCAGTAGCAGCTAGATCAGCAGCACCATAATTGGCACTGTTGAACAGCAGGGAGGTGTGAAGTGTTGGCAAGCAGTCATGATGAAAGACTTTGTAGCTGGGGCACAGGCATTTCTGTGGCTGCAAGCAAGACTCCAGGATGGCATCTCTCTGGTGCCTGGGTCAAGATGTCTTTGAGTGGACACAGGATATTCTGAAGTGGAAGGGTGAGCAGTTGGAGGATGTGGGCCATATTAGTGCTACCAAATAGGCAGGAAGAGTGACAAAGCCCTGTAAAGGGTGTTAAGGCAGTTCACTAGTTAGACGGAAAATAAGACCTTTTATTCCCTGTGCCAGTGGGGGTATGAGTAGGAAGATAGCAGTTACATACGTGGCTCAAGAGCTGTTGTAGCAGGGAAAACTTCATTGGATCATTGGGATGTCTTCTGGGGCACCTAACCTAGAGGGTCAGCTGTTTCCTTGCAGGGAGGTTGGTGACTGTAACTTGGGAAGGTTTAAAGTAGTGTGGCAAGGGGGCGGGAACCAGAGGAGTGGGTCAGCGAGTAAAATCATCAAGGTGGAGTCAGAGGCCAGTCAAACTATGAGGAAGAATAACTGAATATGGCAGGCGAGGCAGTCTAGAGGCATAATATTTGTTTTAATGTGAAGAGAATGGCAAGTAAGGCAGATAAATTTAGAACTGAGATTAATGTGTAGAATTATGTTGTAGGTATTACAACATGTTGGCTTGGTTGAGAGAGGGACAAGCTGGCAGCTTAACATACCAGGATTTAGATGTTCCAGACAAGCTACAGAGAGATGTAAAAGAAATGGGGAGTTGCATGACTAATGTGGGAGAATATGTATTGAGAGTGAACGTCTTGGAGAGCTCATCCAGTGAAAGCTCATTGGCACCAGGAATTGATAGAGCTCAGGAATAGGAGGGGTGCAATTACTGGATTTGCACGACAAGCCTCCCAATAGCTAGGGGGTGATACAGGAACAGGAGGATGGACAGGTCATGGAAAAATGTGAAAATAACAGGGTTATTGTATTGGGCGAATTTAACTTCTCCAATACTGACTGAAACTGGTTTAAGTGCCACTGGCTTGACATCAAGTGAAATTGACAGCTTAGCCAAAAAGAAAAAGGAGATCTATGTAAGGTTTAGGAATCTGAAGACTGGAAGAGCACTCAGAATACAATGATAGCAGCAAAGAACACGAACAAGAACTGGGAGGGCTGAACGTGACCATGAGATGTGTTTGGCAAACAGGATTAAAGAAAATCCCAGGGCATTTTATACATATTTAAAGGAACAAGGTGGGGAAAGGGTAGGTCTCCTCTAGGACAAAGTAGGAGATTTACGTACGGAGCTGGATGAAGTGGCTGAGGTCCTTGATGAATATCTAGAAGCAGTATTCACAAGGAGAAGGATATGGTGAATGGCATTTGGAAGTTGCAAGACCGTACGGTCATTTTAAGAGAGGTACCTTTTCTGAACTGAGCGATTGTGACAATGTATGTCTGTGATGAGCTGACAAGTGCAGAGTCTGCTGAGAATTGATAACCCCAAGCCGGTTGTTATATATTATGTTTTGTCAAGGCAATTGGATTTGAATTTAACCAATTAATTTAAATTATGTCGGGGATACCAAAAACCATTTGAATTTGATTTACATTGACAACATTTGGACCAATGAGAGGAAACAAGTCTTGGGGTAAAAAGGGAAGGACATTCTGAAAACTGGTCAGAGCCAACTGTCACCTGAAGAAATAAACATTTGAACACACTCAAAGAAACCTCTCTGGAGGTGTCATCTATTAAAGGTACCAAGGAATTGCATACAAAGACATTTGCAGAAAAGAAAAACGACGATCCAGGAAGAAGACAGCAGAATCTGAAGGATGACTGTATAACAGACTATAGACTTTGAGAGATTAAGTTGATTTTATGTTTAGTAATTGTGTTATTGGATAAGCATTTTAATAGAATTGGGGTCTGATAGTGATTAGTTAAGCAAAAGTGGGTTTGGATCTATTACTTTTTTTTTGTTGCGAGTTCACAAATTGAGTTTGGAATGTTTTTTTCATTTAAACCGAGGAAATCGAGCTTTCTTTTCATTCACTCTCTCACTTTTAACAAATTACAAGGTAAGGCAAGCCTTTTCTGAGGTCTTAGTTTTAATTATGAGAGCAGTTCAACCTCCACATCGTAACAATGAGTTTCAGGACGGGTACATGGATATTCTGGCATGTGTTAATAGAAATATGACAAGATGTTGGGTGTTTTGTAAAACATGAAGGTAGAGAGGTCCCTAGGACTGACTGAGATCAAACCCAGAATTCTCAGGGAGGCAGGAGAGAAATTGCTGGGGCCTAGTATCCTCTTCAGTCACAGGAGAGGTCTCCAAGGACTGGAGAATAACCAGTGTTATTACTTCTTGTTTAAGAAGGGAAATTCTGTAATCTTGGAAATTACAGGCCCCAGGAGTTTGTCATAGAGTCATAGAGATGTACAGTACAGAAACAAACACTTTAGTCCGACTCATTCATACCAACCAGATATCCCAACTTAACCTAGTCCTATTTGCCAGCATTTTGGCCTAAATCCCCTCCAAACCCATTCAGATGCATTTTTAAATGTTGCAATGAAGTCTCCACCACTTCCTCTGGCAGCTCATTCCATACACGCACCACCCTCTGCATGAAAATGATCCTTTTTTTTTTAAATCCCTTTTTAAATTTTTCCCACCCCCTCACCCGAAACCTTTGCCCTCAAGTTTTGGACTCACCCACACCAGGGAAAAGACCTTTTTTTCCATTTACCCTATCCATGCCCCTTAAGATTTTATAAACCTTTAAGGTCACCCTGAGCTGCTGCTCCAGGGAAAACAGCCCCAGCCTATTCAGCCTCTCCCTGCAGCTCAAACCCTCCAAACCTGGCAACATCCTTGTAAGTATTTGCTGAACTCGTCCAAGTTTCACAACATCCTTCTGAGAATGTGTGTAAGGTATGGGCTGTTTGGGAAAGAGTTAAGTTTAGGGTTACGTGACAAAGGCTCAGCTCGCATGACTTTGACCAGATAAGATCTTGCAGTAAACAGAAGGGCTGGTGGCAAGGGTCTAGTCTTAGACTACTTACAGTGTGGAAACAGGCCCTTCGGACCAACAAGTCCACACCAACCTGCAACCCACCCATACCCCTGCACCGAATACTATGGGCAATTTAGCATAGTCAATTCACCTGACCTGCACATCTTTAGACTACGGGAGGAAACCGGAGCACCCGGAGGAAACCCACGCAGACACGGGGAGAATATGCAAACTCCACACAGTCAGTCACCTGAGGCGGGAATTGAACCTGGGTCTCTGGCGCTGAGAGGCAGCAGTGCTAAATACTGTGCCACCCACACGGGTAGTGGTTTAATGAGATGAAGGACATTTATTGTGTAATGCCAGATGGCTTAATCTTTCCTCTTGATAATCGCTGATTGTAACTGTCACCTAATCAATATAGATGTTGCCTTATTTCGATGCTACTCCCTGTGAGTGACTATATAATTCCTTAAGAATCTGCTGTTCGAGAGCAGACCGAGAACTCATGGTTTTTGTATACATGGGCAATCCCTTTCTTTCCATGGCTTGGAATAAAGATAAAGAAGGTAGAGCCATACTGTGCATCTGAGTGTTCGCTTTGACTGAGATGGAAATGGGATGACACTTCCGATAGGGAGATGAGAATTGGAAGCACTCTTCCAAAAATGGCCTAACCAGTGTCCTGTACAGACACAACATGATATCCCAATTCCTAAATGCAGTGCTCTGACCAATAAACAAAGATATACCAAATGACGCCTTCAACTGCCTGCAACTCTACTTTCAAGGAATTATGAACTTGCACTCCAATTAAAATTGATCTGCCACTTCATGGCCTATCGGCCCATCTGGTCAAAATCTTTTCGTACTCTGAGATAACCTTCTTTGCTGTCCACTACACCTCCCAATTTTGGTGTCATTTGCAAACTTACAAACTATGCCTCATGTTCACATCCAAATCATTTTTATAAATGACAAACAACTGTGGACCCAGCACCAATCCTTGGTCACAGGCCTTCAGTCTGAAAGGCAATCCTCCATCACCACCCTCTGTTTTCTACCTTCAAGTCAACTCTATCCAAATGGCTAATTTTCTCTGTATTCCATGAGATCTAACCTTGCTAACCAGTCTCCCATGGGGAACCTTATCGAATGCCTTCCTGAAGTCCATAAAGATCATGTCCACCACTCTGCCCTCTTTGTTATTTCTTGAAAAAAATTCAATCCCATTAATGAAACATGATTTCTCACACAAAAGCCATGTTGAGGATCCTGAATCAGTCCATGCCTTTCCAAATATGTGTAAATCCTGTCCCTCATGGTCCCCTTCAACACCGGCTAACCGGTATGTAGTTTCTTTTGGCTTTTCCTTACCACCTTTTCTTAAATAGTGGCACCACTTTAGCCAGCCTCCAGTCTTCTGGCACCTCACCTGTGACTATCAATGATCCAAATATCTCAGTAAGGGGCCCAGCAATTACTTTCCTGCTTTCCACAGAGTTCTAGGGATCAGATTCTGAGGAATTATGCACTTTGTGTGTTTTAAGACATCCAGCACCACTACCTCTGTAAAATGGACATTTTTCAAAATGTCACTATCTATTTCCCCACATTCCGTATCTTCCATGTTCTTTTCCATAGGAAACACTGATGCGAAATACTTATTTAGTAATTCCCCCATCTCCTGTAGGCTGCCTTGCTGATCTGTTGAGGGGTCCTATTCTCTCCCTAAGTTACCCTTTTGTCCTTTTAATGTATTTGTAAAATCCTTTGGATTTTCCTATAACCCTATTTGCCAAAGCTATCTCATGTCCCCTTTTTTTGTCCTCCTAATTTTCCTCTTAATCTTCTCTTACTGCCTGTGTACTCTAAGGATTCGCTCCATCCCTTCTGTCTACACATGACATATGCTTCCTTCTGTTTCTTGACCAAAACCTCAATTTCTCAGTCATCCAACATTTCCTATACCTACCAGCCTTGCTTTTCACCCTGACAGGAACATACTGACTCTGGACTTGTTATCTACTTTCCAGCCATTCCTTTACCTGTGAACATCTGCCCCCAATCCATTGTTGAAAGTTCTTGCCTAATACCATCAAAATTAGTCTTCCTTCAGATTAGAACTTCAACTTTTAGATCCAGTCTGTCCTTTTCTATCACTATTTTGCAACTAATAGAATTATGGTCTCTGGCCCCAAAGTGCTCCCTCACTGACACCTCAGTCACTTGCTCTGTCTTATTTCCCAGGTCAGGTTTTGCACCTTCTTTCATAGGTACATCCACCTACTGAGTCAGAAGATGTTCTTGTACACATGTAACAAATTCCTCTCCATCCAAACCCTCAACACTATGGCTATCCCAGCCTATGTTTGGAAAGTTAAAATCCTCTACCATAGCCACCCTATTATTTTTACAGATAACGGAGATCTCCTTCACAAATGTGTTCCTCTATTTCCTGCTGACTGTTGGGGTATCTATAAGACAAACCCAATAAAGTGATCATCCCTTTCTTCTTTCTTGGTAGAAATGTAAATTAATATGGGACATAGGTTAAAGGAGATGAGAGGCAAGATTTATTTTGACACAGGGTGGTAGGTGCTTGGAATTCGTTGTCAGAGGAAGTAGAAGAGGCAAATATTATAATAACATTGGAGGCATCTTGATAGGTATTTGAGTAGGCAGGGAATGAAAGGATACGAACAATGTAAAGGCAAAAGCTTTTTCATGTTGACACAGTCTTAGTGGGCCAAAGGGCCTTTTCCTTTGCTGTACAGTTCTTTTGTCTTGGTACAACTGGTCTTGTAATGTTTTATGTAACTTGTGCTGACATAGTTCACATTGTCTTGTGACAGCAAAAATCTGGTAGCAGTGAAGATCATCAGTTGTACAATGTAGTTGTAATTTTTCTTTGTAATTTCTGGCTGGATACTGTAAAATTCACAGCATTTATGTTAGACTTCAACACAATATTAATTTTCACGTGAAAGTCAGCTTTAAGATGATCTTTGTTGTGAAAGTTCCTATTTTGTTGGAGAAGAAAACTTAGAAATAACCTTGTACAACATGCAATTATGATGCTTCACCCTCCTGAAATTGCTTCGCTGGAATCAATTGCGGACTGAAAAATATGCTTTGATTAGATCAGTAAGGTCCATGCGATTTCATCTTGACTTGTTATCATTTAGATGTTTTATTTGAAGACTTAATCGGCACACTTCCTAAGGCTGAATACTGCACGTCCTTTGCAGAAACCAAAATTGTCCCAAGATTCCAGTCAAGACCTTGGGAACATCTTTGCAAGAATAAGCTATTTTGTATAGCCTTTTATCAGTTGTCATGTGAATGTGTTCTACACAATGCTTTCTGCAACTATCAGTTAATGACATTTCTCAGGAATCTTTATCTACGTACTTGAACACTCCGATCACTTTCTTCTTCAATTTTCTGTAATGCTTTTCCCTGAATGTATGTTGAACGTTTGGCTTGTTCATAACACTGAATTTGTCTAAATCAAAAGTTATTTACCAGTTATGAATCCAGTCCTCAAGATCAGTTGAAGCAACGGGAGGTTGTATGAAGGCCTAATATTCCAGGCATTTGGTAGGTTTTAAAAAATTTTAAAACCTATCATCTGCCTCATATTTGCATCTCAATTATGAAAATTAGTCAAGACCAACAAATAAATCCAGTCCCTGGTATGTATCACTGATGACTAGTCTTAGTCATATCCAGAATTATTTATAACTACTTTCAGCCTATGTCTTACAGCTGATTTGAGAACAGAATAGTATATGTGCTGCTTATACCAGATCTTAGGCATATCAAAAGCTTTTTGGAATAATAGAAAATCACTTTTTTTAGCTGACATTTTGAAGCATGTTGTATTTCACAAATATATTCCTTGTTATGCAAATGATTCAAGTATTTTTTTGATTGCTGGAGGGTCTACATTGGATGGCACAGTGGCTCAGGGATTAGCACTGCTGGCTTTCAGCACCTGGGATGCCGGGTTCGATTCCAGCCTCTGGCAACTGTTGGTTTGTGTGGAGTTTGCACGTTCTCACTGTCTGTGTGGGTTTTCTCCCAAGGTCCAAGGACATGCAAGTCAGGTGGATTGGCGATGCTAAGTTGCCCACAGTGTTCAGGGATATGCAAGCTAGGTGGATTAGCCATGGGAAATACAGGGTTACAGAGATCAGGTTGGGAAATGGGTCTGGTTGGGATGCTCTTCGGAGGGTCGGTGTGGACCCGATGAGCTGAATAACCTGTTTCCACACCAGGGATCGTATGATTTACCTGTGATGTCTTGTTAGTGTTATTGAAAGAGGGGAATTGTGTTATCCTTCCACTATAAAGGGAACTTTTTACACCAAGGGAACACATTTGCACAATGTGTTCTCACTGTCTCAGCAGCAGAAGCTAGGAAGCAGTGGCTGTTAATTTAAGTATGTAATTAGTTCAGTCATGAGAGGTGAACTCAAAAGACCAAGATGTAGAATTTGTTTGGACTGCGATAACAAATAGGCAAGGTAGACAGTCACCTTGTGCGAGTTGTGTATAGGCCCCTAACAGTAGGGCAGAGCATGCAGGTACAAGAAATTGAGTGCATAAGAACAGTGTCATTCTATATGTAGATTTGGAAAATTTTAGATTGTCAAATTTACCCTGGAAAATGAGTTAATAAAGTACCTTCAGCACAGTTTCTTGGAGGAGTAACACTGGAGTCAACTATTCAGCGGGCAGTTCTAGACCAGGTAATGTGCAGTGAGACTGGATTAACCTCTAACCTCCAAGATAAAGAAGCCTCTGGTTAGTGGCAATCATAACAAGTTTCATTTTCAGTTTGAAGATAATGTGGGTCTTGTGTTTTAAAACTGGGTAAAAAGACAACTATAAAGGAATGATGACAGAATTCCTCTAACATGAGCAGGTTAACAGTAGGGCAGGAGAAATTTTAGTGTAAGATTAGATTAGATTAGATTACTTAGTGTGGAAACAGGCCCTTCGGCCCAACAAGTCCACACTGCCCGGCCGAAGCGCAACCCACCCATACCCCGACATCTACCCCTTACCTAACACTACTGGCAATTTCGCATGGCCAATTCACCTGACCTGCACATCTTTGGACTGTGGGAGGAAACCGGAGCACCCAGAGGAAACCCACGCAGACACGGGGAGAACATGCAAACTCCACACAGTCAGTTGCCTGAGGCAGGAATTGAATGCGGGTCCCTGGCGCTGTGAGGCAGCAGTGCTAACCACCGTGCCACCCAAAATATTTAATTCCCAGCAAAGATTGATTTGAATAAAAGTGAAAGGTGCTTTAAGAAGCATGCATTGTCTATGTTCGGGGTAAACATGGCTTACCCACGAACTGCACACCTCTGGACACTACGAGGCAATTTAGTGTGGCCAGTCCATCTAATTTGGACTGTGGGAAGAAACCAGAGTACCTGGAGGAAACCCATGCAGATATGGGGAGAAGGTGCAAACCAAAGACTGGAAGTGAACCCGGGACGCTGGTGCTGTGAGGCAAACAGTACTAACCACTGAGCTATTGTGCTGCCCCAAGATGAACCATATTCTTGAATACAACTGCGTAGCTTGCTGAAAATCAATTCCATCACTCTGCTCTGTCTGGAGCTACCATAAAGTTCAGATTACCAAAGAAAAGCCGTTTTCTTTCCCAAAAGAGCAATAATGGACCAAGTGGATTTTTCTGATAAATCTGGTATCTCGTGTATTTAAACTTTGATTTTTGTCTTTGAAAAAGACTAGCATTTACATAGTGATTTGTCTTGAAGTACGTCACAATCAGTCAAGCATTTTTCAAGTCCATACTTTAACCCAGCAGCTTTTTTTATTCTGCACAGCAAATTCTGACAAATGGCTCTGATAATGACCAGATAAATCCATTTGTTAAAAACAGAAATTGTATCTGAATTCGAACAGCATCTGTGGCAGGAAAGCAGTTTCTGTTTTGAGGCCAGTGACTCCATCAGAAGTGTTTTTCTGATGATTTTAAGGGATAAATCTCAGTAATTACATTGGATTTTCTCCTCTGTTCATCTCTAAAATACTGCTGTACCTCCATCAGAGGATGTCCATCTGACTTAACAAAAGACAGCACGTCCAAGACGCAGGCACTTAATCCCTATGTGGCTGCTTTTAAGGACCCAAGCAGGGATAAACAATTGAGCCCTTTGAGCCGACACCACCATCTAATACTGTCATGTCTGATCTCATCGTGGCCTCCACTCCATTTTGCTGCCCACTTTCCACAACCCTTAAATTTAAAAGAAAATATACATCCTCATTGATTCAGAGCCCTGGTGTCGACTGTACTCATCAGTAGTGAATTCCACAGATTCACAACTTTATTTTGAGGGAAGTAATTCCTTCTCATCACTTTTAAAATCGGCCACTCCTTAGCCTAAAATTGTCTCGTTCGAGATTGCTGACTCTGCCTTGTTTGCATTTTGATTATGAAATGTCCCATTACTATGTTCTGAATAATGGATTCCAACAAATTAGTAGTGGTAGTTATTAAACTAATTGATCTATTGCTTCTTGCTTGCTGTGCCCACTTTGGCCAGGCACATTACAGAAGCATTTTTCAATTCACCGGAAGCTTTCCCACATACAGGGAAGTTTGGAATATTGTAATCAGTACATCTACTATTTCCACTGCCAGTTCCTTCCAACATCATAGGTAGGAGGCCATCAGACCTTTGGGACTTGTCTGCCCTTGATCACACTTGTTTGCTCAGTATGTAGTTCGTAGCGATTTTTGGAGGATAGTGTAAATGGTCTCATAAGTTGGGAGAGCTGTGGATTGTGAAGAGGAATGCCAAAGGACATAGCAGGAATTGATAAACTGGACACTTTGGCAGAGAAATAGCAGATAGAATTTAATCTGGACAAGTGTGAGGTGATCTGTTTTGGAAGGTCTAATGCAGGAGACCAGTATTTAGTTATGGCTGAATTCTTAGCATCAACAGACAAGAGGGATCTTGACCTACAGGTCCTAGTTCCCTGAAAGTGGCAAGACAAATGGAAAAGGTAGTTAAAAGGGCATATAGCTTGCTTATATTTATCAGTTGGGCCATAGAGTATAAAAATTGGCAAGTGATACTTTAGTTTGACCACATTTGGAATGTAGTGTACAGTCCAGTCACCACACAAAGATAAATAAGCTTTGAAAAGGGTTACCTGGATGTTGCCTGGTTTGGAGGGTATTAGTTATGAGGAGAGATGAGACAAACTTGGTTTGTTTTCACTTGAATGTTGAAGGTTGAAGGTTGACAGGTGACCTAATAGGAATACATGAAGCTTGAGGCACAGATAGTTGTAGTCTGTTTCTAGAGATGCTAATTACAAGGGGACGCAAGTTTTAAGGATAGTAAGTTGATAAGAGATTTTTTTTTAGATTCGATTACTTGCAATGTGGAAACAGACCCTTCGGCCCAACAAGTCCACACCAATCCACCGAAGCGCAACCCACCCAGACCCATTCCCCTACATTTACTCCTTCACCTAACACTACAGGCAATTTAGCCAGGCCAGTTCACCTAACCTGCACATTTTTGGATTGTGGGAGGAAACTGGAGCACCCGGAGGAAACTCACGCAGACATGGGGAGAATGTGCAAACTCCACACAGAGTTGCTTGAGGTGGGAATTGAACCCAGGTCTCTGGCGCTGTGAGGCAGCAGTGCTAACCACTGTGGTGCTAAGTGCCTGGAATGAACTGCCAGTGGAGGTATTAAAGGCAGATATCTTAAAAATATTTAAGAGGCATCTTTACAGATCTCTCGATAGGCAGGGAATAGAGGGATACAGATCACATTGAGACAAAGGGGTGTGAGTTGAGGAAGATGGGTTGGTACAGGCTTGGGTGGGCCTGTTTTTATGCTGTACTGTTCTACACCATTCTCTTGACCCTTCACAAACTTGCATCATCTGTAGTTTTAATGTAGTACTCCATAAGCCAAGGTCTAAGTAATTAATCCATATCAGAAAGAGTGAGCGTTCAATGCAAACCTTGTGCCAGTCTTAAAAATAGTAATTAACTCCGATGTTGTGTTTTCCATTACTCAGCAAATATTATATCCTTGTTGTTTCTTTTCAGCCCACGACAACTGAGTTTTTGCTCAAAATGTGGCACTGTTTAAATACCTTTTTTAACTTCCATACGCACCAATCAACTGTTACTTTGATAAACCCTGTCTGCTATCTCATTAAATGGGAGGATTCTTTTTAAGTGTAGCTTGGTTAAAAATCTGTCTTTCCTTTAATTTAATCCACATTCTCAAAGCATTATTAATTTTGTCCTGAATTATTGTTTATCAGCTTACCCACCACTGAAGGTAAACTGGAATTGCTGGGCTAACTTTTCGACCCAATTTCTTCTTTTAATAAGGATGTAATATTTGCTCCAGTTCTCCATAACTAAATCTGCAAACAGCTGGACATTTGTAGTCACTGCTGCAGGTGCTTTTCTCCAACTTCAATCATAAACAACCTGTCTAAAATTGGCTCCTTATCAATTTTAGACCCTTTTGATGCAACAGTTGCCTCCTCTGTCAACATCTTCCCTGGTGAAGGCATGCAAATTATGAACTTCATCTCCCCATTGCCAAGAGAATTGCTCAGGCATCGACTTGTTTCATTCAAGCTTTCATGTGTTTACTGTGGCTCAGTGAAGGCAAAAAGGCAGGTTTTGACTTTTTAAACTGACTTTAATACTGTGCGAAGGGATTGGATAGGCTTCTGTTGGATATAATGCACTTGGTGCCAGCAATTGCTTAGCTTCCAGGAAGCATTTGTGAGGTGGTCAGACCTGCTTAAACTATAACCTTTCCCCCCGCTCCCAACTGTGGTTGGTTGGTTACTGGGCAACAAGGATTACCTCTTTAAGTGGATAATCACTTCCTTGTAAACAATATAGACTGATGCCAAGACACATTCAGATCTGAATGCTCACTGTGTATGAAGTTGGGCTGTTAAGGATGCATTTTAATGCCCAGAGTATTTGAGTTTAGTTAATGTTACTGAGCAGATTTTACTATAAAAGAAATTTTATGTCACACTTGTGGAGCAAGTGGGCCTTAAACCTGGGCCGTCTGGTTCAAAGGTAAGAAGACTACCACTGTGCCATTGGTGCTTTCATTAGATATCCCTGGAGCAGGTGGCACTTGACGCTAGGCCTCATGGTCCAAGATAGGGACACCACACCCATTGTGCCCCAAGAGAGACCCCTTGAGTCCAGTTTTAAAAAGATTAGTAAGGTAGCTATCTCAGCTGACTAACCTTTAACTATCAATCACCTGAAGCCTTAACAGGGATTGCTTAATGCATGGTGAGTCACCTCAGTGTGTTGTTTTTGGGAATTTGGTGCTGAGACAGAAGGGTTCATCAGTTGTAAGGCTTCAGCTGAGCAGACTGAGTCCTACTTCAGCTTCAGGGGGTCTGCTGTTTGGGAAAACAGATCAAACAGTAACATCACAGGAATGTGGTATGTCGATTGCAGGATTTTAAAAAGTTTTTTGTTTTTGAAGAAATTAATTGATAAGTAACAGGAATAAATGAAAGCGCTAATGTAAGTAAGTCAAGTAGGATAAGGGAAGTTAGGTAATAGTATTCTTAGTATAATTCAGAATTTCTTAAGAGGTGCATGACCAACCAGTTGACTGGTTGCTGTTGACAGCAGAACTTGTACCTGTGATATTCTCCTCCTTGGTCCGTTGCAGCTCATGAAAACTTCAGTCCTCTCTCGTGATCTCTCATGTGTACAGGATGTGTCCAGCTGCAGGTACTGATTACTTTGGAGCTGGTGCTGCTGGTGAATTCACTGTGGAGTATCCACAATGCGCATGTCGTGATTAGCATGTTCAGTGAGTTTGGACAGACTGTATGTTTTCCTTCGACCAGAGGCAGTTTGAGAGATGTGATTGAGACTTGTAAAATTGAGGGGCACGCTTAGAGTAGACAGGAAAGAAATGTTTCCGACTTGATGGAAGGATTAATAAGTGGGAATATGAATTTAAGGGAAGGAAGAAGATTTAGAGGAGATGCGAGGAACAGGTTCATCCGGAGGGTTGTGGGCATCTGGAGCTTGCTGCTTGTAAGAATGGTAGAGGAAGAAACCCTCAACATTTTAAGTAGTATTTAGATGTGCATTAGGAATGCCAAAGCTGTGGTCCAAGTGCTGGAAATGTAATTAGTATAGTTTTGCTGGTTGTTTTTTAACTGATTGGTGTGGATGTGATGGACTGAAGGGCCTTTTCCTCTGCTGTAAATCTCTAAATCCATGGGCCACTGTTGGGGGAGATGACTGACTATGTGCAGGGAAAAGTAGCAGGAGCCATGAGTGTATCTGCTGTGTGTGGAGTGGTAGAAGAATGGCAGGGCTGTAGTAGTGGGGGACCACTTGTCAGGGGAGCAGGTCTTTTTGGCAGCTTAAAAGAGATTCCAGGATAATATGTTGCCCCTTTTGGTGCCAAGGTCAGGAGTGTCACCAAATGGCTGCAGACCATTCTGAAGGAAGAAGGCAAGCAGACAGAAATTATAGTACATCTTGGTACCAGTGACAGAGGTAAACAAAGGGATGAGGTCCTGCACGCAGAATTTGGGGAACCAGGAAGCTGCTTAAAGAGGACGACGCGAAACCCAGTAATCTCGAGTACTTCCAGTGGTGCTCGTGATTATAGAACTAGGTCAGTCCTGAGCAATGTGCAGCTGGAGAGATGTAGCAGAAGAGTGAGCTTCCCATTTCTGGGGAAAATGGAACATGGAGAATGTGGAGCGGTTACACGTGAACCAGAATGGGACCAGCGTCATTTGGTGGGGAGGTTTGTTAGTGCTGCTGGGGAGGGGTGCGGTAGGAACTGGAGAGAGCAGAAGGAAGATAAATGGTCAGAGACAGCAAGATAGTCAAACCTGCAAAGACATGATTGACCAGTTAAGGCACAGGGGAGTTTGGCAAGTTTGGAATGTATTTATGTAAATGCAACAAGTCTGACAAACAAGGCAGATGAGTAGAGGCACAAATGAAAACATGGGGTTATGATGTCATTGCTATCACCTAAGACATGATTGAGAGCGCGGACAGGATTGGCAGCTCAACATTTCAAGATACAGGATCTTCAGGTGAAACAGGGAAGGCTATAAAAGAGGAGGGGATGACACAATATCAATTTAGGGAATCAATGACGAAAGGAAGAAGGGATGATGTTTTAAGGCTCTTCAACTGAAACCATACAGGTAGAATTTAAAAACCAAAGAGGAGCAATCACATTGCTGGATGTATACTTTACACCCCCAACAATCCAAGAGAAATAGACGCAAAGGCAAATTTCAGGAAAGTTTATAACTCCACTTAACGACTATAAGGGGTTTCAACTACCCCACTATTAAACTTTTCACTACTTAAGATAGATGGGACACAGTTTTTAATATGCGTGCAGGAGAGCTTTTAATGCTGCTGTACAGAAGGCCGTACGAGAGAGGGAACAGTCCTTCACTTAATGCTAGGTTATGAAGTTGGGCAAATGGTTGCAGTATCATCAGGAGAATGTTTTGCAGGTAGTGATCATAACTCTGCTAAATTCTAGGTTGTTCTGGAAAAGGACAAGATAGGCCTTAAACTCCAAGTTGTAAACTTGAAGGCGGATTTTAATATAACTCGGATGATTTGGTCAGAATGGACTTGGAGTCAAATGGACTGTAGGTAAAAAAATTCCAAGTTATTTGATAAGTGTATGGAGGATAAGGTAATAACTAGAAGAAGAGGTATGGCCCATTTCAGGACCACAGTGACAATGTGTCCATGGAGCTGGAGGATGTAGGTAGGGTTCCAAATGTTCCTTTCACTTGTTTACACTGATATAATGTGAATGTAGGGATTCCGGGAGAAGAGCTTTTGATTTTAATGAAGAAATAGATATAGACAGGAATTTGAATGTGTCTGGCTGGCCAAACAGATAAATTATCAGGCCTAGGTTCAACAATGGTCAATTCCCTGAGCACAGAGGACATTCTGTTATTCAAGACGAGAGCCAGTGATAAACAAGGAAGCTACAAGCTAGTCAGCCTCACCTCAGTGGTAGGGAAGCTGTCAGGAGCAGTTTGAGGGACAGCATTAACCTGCACTTAGACAGCCAGGGATTAAGACTGGTCAGCATGGTTTTGTGGAGGGACAGTCATGTCTGACCAACTTTATTTGAATATTTTGAAGAAGTGACCAGGTGTGCAATGAGATTGAAGGAAGTTCGGCAAATTGAATCGGCTCAATAGCAAGAGGCACAGGGTGATGGTTGAGTTATGTTTTTGTGACTGAACTTCTATTAGGTTGCTTCTCAACCTCCCATGCTCCAAGTCAGAGTAGACCCTCAAACTTTCCAAACCCAGCAATGTCCTGGTTAATCAGGAAGCCTGTGTCCAGTGGGACAGAGGAATCAGTACTGGTGTACTTGCAGTTTGTGGTATATATCAATAATTTTTTTTAAGATTAGATTACTTACAGTGTGGAAACATGCCCTTCGGCCCAACAAGTCCACATCGACCCGCCAAAGCGCAACCCACCCAGACCCATTCTCCTGCATTTCACCCCTTCACCTAACACTGCGGGCAATTTAGCATGGCCAATTCACCTGACCTGCACATCTTTAGACTGCGGGAGGAAACCGGAGCACCCGGGAAAAAAAACCCATGCAGACACTGTGTGGAGTTTGCACATTCTCCCAGTCTCCTGGGGCAGGAATTGAACCCGGGTCTCTGGCGCTGTGAGGCAACAGTGCTAACCACTGTGCCACCATGCTGCCCTTGAATTTAGACTTGAATATACAAGAGCCAATCAGTAAGTTATTGGATGATATCAGCATGGTAGGCATATAGGTAAAGTTAGTTCCCATCAGATTCAAGGTGAGCTTGCCAATTGGATACGTAATCGGCTTAAGAGCAGGAGACAGAGTAATGATGGAGGGTTGCTTTTTGGAATGGAGGCCTGTGAACAGCAGTATTCCACAGGGATCAGCTCTGGGCCCTCTTGTTTGTCATATATATAAATAAGATGGATGAGAATGTAGAAGGCATGGTTAGTAAGTTTGCAGAGGACACCAGAATTGGTGGCATTGTGCACAGTGAAGGACGTTTTCTAAGATTACAAAGGAATCTTGATCAAATGGGTCAATGGGCTGCAAAATACCAGATGGAGTTCAATTTGGATAAATGTGAGGTATTTCATTTTGGTAGAACAAATAGGGGTAGGGCTTACACAATGGTAGGCCTTGGGTATTGTTGTAGAACAGAGGGACTGAGGGATGCAGGTACATAATTCTTTAAAGTTTGCGTCACACAAAGACAGGGTGGCTGAAAAGGCATTTGGCGCACTTGCCTTTATGGCTCAGTCCTTTGAATCTAGGTATTGGGATGCTATGTCGAGGTTGTATAGGACATTGGTGAGGCCTCTTTCTGGAATAATGTTTCCAGTTCTGGTCGCCCAGTTATGGGAATGATGACATAAAGCTGGAGAGGGTTCAGAAGAGATTAACCAGGATATTGCTGGGTTTGGAAAGTTTGAGGGACTACGTTGACTGGAGCATGGGAAGTTGAGAAGCAACCTAATAGAAGTTAATAAAACAATGAGAGAAAGAGTTAATGGTAGCTGCCTTTTCCCTTCAGTGGGGAATTTCAAGAGTGGGGGGCACATTTTTAAGGTGAGTGGAGAGAGGTTTAAAGAAGATGTGATGCAGATTTTTTTACACACAGGGTGGTTTACTTGTGGAATGAATGTTCTGAGGAAGATGTGGATGCGGGTATGATAACAACATTTGAATGGATGCATGAATAGGAAAAGGATGTGGGTCAAGGGCAGGCAGGTGGGACTAGCATAGCTTGGGATTGTGTTCGGCATGGGCTCGTTGGACCAAAGGGTGTTTCTGTGGTATACTCGGAAAATCAGTGGGGTGATAAATAGTGAGGAGATTAGCCTTTGATTATAGTAGGTTTTGGATGGACTGATCAATGCAAATGGAATTCAGTCAGATAAATGTGAGATCCTGAGAAACATGGAGGGCCAGAGGAACTTTGGCGTACATATCCACCAGTCATGTCCGATCGAGTTCAACTTGTCAGCAAACATCATGATTCATTCGTTGAATATTATTTTGGTTGGCTCATGTTCAGTTATTATTCCACAGTCTGTCAGATGTCTTTTAAGAAGAATCGGCTATGCTAAATTGTCCAAAGTGTTCTGGGATGTGTAGGTTGGGGTAAATGTAGAATAATGGGGAATGGGTTTTGGTGGGATACTCTTGGGAGGGTCAGTGTGGACTTGTGGGACCGAAGTGCCTGTTTCCACGCTGTAGGAATTCTATTCTGAAACAGAAAAAAACCCCTCATGTTCCTTGAATAAAAACACTTTTTAAATCGCAACAATATTAGAGCCTGGATGTTTCCAGGTTTGATCCCTAGCCTTTGTTGAGATAGCTACTTCTGGATTGGCTGGAGCATTATGGTTTGGGCTTAGGGCCCCTTAACTATGCAGGGGAAAATAAGAGGTGTTTGGTGATAACAACATTTTAAAATGTCCGAAAGCTTTTGAGTTTACTAAATACCAATGGAATAGATCAATTTAAATCATCATTTGATAGTGCAGGCAGCCCCCAAGTCGCAATTAGGTTCCTTTCTTGACTCCGTTTCCAAGTTGGACCACAGCGCAAAATAGCTCTTCATAAGCAGGAAGATATGTTAGTATGTTGGATCTTTTTAAATAAATATCAATAAAACCCTGTATCGGATTGTGTTCGTAAATTAGATGTTTGAGATCAGGAAATGCCTGGACAAAAGTTGAGGATTATTGGAAAAGAACAATTTTGTAAAAACTTTTCATCGTGCACTCGATCATTTTTCTGCTTTCCAACAAATCAGTACAGTCTTATTAGTAAGTGGATTTTCATGAAGTATTACTGCAGAGAATGCATGGTTACTGACACTCGATTGCTAAACTTTGTTTAAATTAAATTACAGAATACAGATGACTGCGTTGGTCCAGCTACTGCCTTCAATTTTTGCCCATAAATCTTGGCATGCTCATCACCCCCACCCCCCCACCCACTTGTTTTACTCTGCTCCCAATTATCCGTTTCCTCTTCCCACATTTCAAATTTCGAACATCAGCAAATGCTGCCATCTGCATGGCAATTTTGTATGCATTTTCCATTTGAAATGTATGTGTGCACTGTTCCAGATTCTGTTGTTGCATCAGGTGAAAGTCCACATGATAATGCACACAGAAATGGTATCGCCCAATGCCAGGGAGTGGGGGAGAACCTGGGTTGGTCTGGAAGATAATGGGTAAGGCACCATGGACTGGTGATAGGATTTTGGAGATGAGGAAAAAAAGATGAGACAATCCTGACTCATCCACCTGCTTAAAGCACCAGACTGACACTACCCCACCCACCTGTCTAGACCCAATTACCCTACCCACTCTGTGCACCCTAACTATTTAGTCATTCGCTCTTCAAATATGAACGTTAAAAGACTTGAATTTATATTCTTCATACTGTAACTAATGCTGTAAAAAGAGCATAGCTGGTCGTAGCACCACTCTTTGTTCATTTGACAGTCCTTTCAGGCAAGTGAAAGCAGGTACACAGGACTAATAATTGGCTTAAAGAATTTTTTGCCCCATTTAATGTGTCTGTGGATGAGAAAAGAATGATAACCATCGGCATGTGAAGTGATACAATGCAAGAACTATATCATTAGCCAAAAAATAAGCATGTTTTCGATAGAAGTGGAGGTGAAATAAACTGGGAAGGGGAAGTTGTAAGAACTGAAATCCTGTCCACTAATTTTGTTTTTTTTTTAAAAGGTCATCCAGCGAATTCAGTTCTTTTGGTTTGAGGTCTCTATAGGCATCATAACAAGGTGAATTTTTTTTTAAAAAGAAATTATCTGGATGCTTGAGGGACATAGTCTACAAGTTTAATGATGACAGAGCAAGGAAATGTGACTGATTTGGCTGTCCAAATGCGAACTTGATAGGCTCTCTGTGTCTTCAGTCATTAACTTGGAGATACTTTTAAAGAGAATGGAGAAGAATCCTGGGTGAAATGTGAAACAATGTACTGATTTAAAGTTGCCTGATTTATGCTCCCCCACTTCCCAAAACAACAGCATTGCACAGTATAGACGTAGACCATTTCACCAACCCCGTCTGAACTGGCTTCTGAAAAGCGACCCAGCGAGACCCATTCTCCAGCCTTCTGTCCACTGCCCTCTAAATGCATCACTTTCAAATATACATCCAGTTTTCTTTTGAAACCTCTTATGGAATGTGCCTCCACCACTCTCCCAGGCAGCAAATTCCAAATCCTAACAACTCCCTCAAATAAAGATGTTTAGTCTCTCTCCTGACAATCACTAAATTGTCTCTCCTGACAATCTCTTGCTGACAATCACTAAATTGTCACCCTTAGTTACTTACATACTAACACGTGCAAACAGAATATCCTTCCTTCCTTCTGGCAAAATTGCTCATAATTTTGAAAACCTTCATAAAGTCACCTCCTTAATCTTTTCTGATCCAGGAAAATAAACGCATTTTCTCTAATTTTTTCCTTGTATCTAAAATTGCTCATTCATGGTAGCATTCTCGTAAATCTCCTTTAAACTCTCTCCAGGGCAATAACACCTCCCTTATAGCAGGTACCCAGAACTGAACAGAATACTCCAAATATTGCCTGACCAATGATTTGTAGAGCTTGTGGGATCGCGCTCAAGTAACGATCGAAATCGGTGATTGGCGAAATAGCCTCTTTCTTCAGAAACTACGAGTAACACACAAGTTTGAGGTGGCAATAGTATTCCGAAATAAAATTCTTACACTAGTCTTTTCATACACAGTTTTTACATATATTAAAATTCCATTACTGTGGTGTTACATTGTTTTATCTTCAGTAAACAAAGGTCTAAGGGGCTCCTGTCCTGGGAGATTGGAGATGGGTTAAAACAGGTGTTAAATGCTGGCCGCTACTCCTGCTAGGATTAAGAGTGACTGTTGAACTGCATAATTAAGTGGTGTTTTGTCCTTTTCTTCCTTTTACGATAGTAAATGTTAATAAAAATACTAGGCCTGTAGGTTCTGAATAAGTTAGAAATTGTATCTATACTTTTTAAAAGAATGAAGAGTATTAAACTTCACAAGTACATGTGAATTGAGGAAAATGTTTGGGTTTCTATAATCTATGCAGGTCCAGGAGGTGGTTGGGTAAGGGCTGATTAATAATGCAATCTTTCGTGGAGACTTGATGGGGCAGGTATTGTTTATGACACTGACACCTATTCAGAGGTAGCTTTAGGTGGAGAAATAGGCCTGATAAGGATTTAAGGTGAAAAGGATGTCTTAATTTTAGTCCATATTTTAAAAGTAAAATATACTCCAAAGTGTGGTTTTGTAAATGAATACTGTTATAGTAAACAACGGGTTAGTAAAGGGTTATGAATGAATGGGAGCCTGGTATTAATGAACAGTGTTGCTGAACAGAGACCTTGGAGTGCAGGTTCATAGCTCCTTGAAAGTGGGGTCGCAGGTAGATAGGATAGTGTATAAGGCGCTTGGTATGCTTTCCTTTATTGGTCAGAGTATTGAGTACAGGAGTTGGGAGGTCATGTTGTGGCTGTACAGGACATTGGTTGGGCCACTGTTGGAATATTGCATGCAGGTCTGGTCTCCTTCCTGTCGGAAGGATGTTGTGAAAGTTGAAAGGGTTCAGAAAAGATTTACAAGGATGTTGCCAGGGTCGAAGGATCTGAGCTACAGGGAGAGGCTGAACAGGCTGGGGCTGTTTTTCCTGGAGCGTCAGAGGCTGAAGGGTGACGTTATAGAGGTTTACAAAATTGAGGGGCATGGATAGGATAAATAGGCAAAGTCTTTTCCTTGAGGTCGGGGAGTCCAGCACTAGAGGGCATAGGTTTAGGGTGAGAGGGGAAAGATATAAAAGAGACCTAAGGGGCAACTTTTTCACACAGAGGGTGGCACGTGTATGGAATGAGCTGCCAGAGAATGTAGTGGAGGCTGGTACAATTGCAACATTTAAGAGGCATTTTGATGGATATATGAATAGGAAGGGTTTGGAGGGATATGGGCCGGGTGCTGGCAGGTGGGACTAGATTGGGTTGGGATATCTGGTCGGCATGGATGGGTTGGACCGAAGGGTCTGTTTCCATGCTGTACATCTCGATGACTCTATAATATAGCCAGCTGGTGTGTGTTAGTAAAAATAACCTGAAACACAATATCTTGAGTTGTAGCATTATTTCCTTGCTTTTACACTCGCTGCCTCTGTTTGGAGATTCGAGAAGTTGCCTTAATGGCTGTGTTTCCAATTGCATGGCTATCTACAGATAATCATCCACATGAACATCAAGGACCCTCTGCTCCTGTACTTGATGGAGAGGTAACACTGACTGTACCTTCCATTAAAATGCATTACTTCACATTTCTCTGTTTGGAGATTCATTTCCCAGGTGTCTGCCCATTTGGCCAACTTGTTGCTGTCCTTCTCAAACCACGCAGCATTATCCTAACCATTCATTATTTTCCCCAACTTAGTATCATCTACAAATATGGAGATTTTAATATAAATCAGAAAAAGCATGTTTCCCGACACCAATCCCTGGCTATATTAGAGTTAGAATTTCCTGCAGGTCAGTAGAGCAAGTTATGTCCCGAGGCTAGGGTAGGATGCCTCTGACTTACAGGTAGATTGTAAGGAAGTTACATTGCCACCTCTTGGCACTCAAAACCATTTGCTTGGCCATTTCTTCATTATTCAAAAGCCAATTTACATTGTAATTTCCTACTACTTAAATTTTCATCCCCTGTTCAGAAATCAATGAGAACATTACACTTGGAATTTGACTACTCCCTTTAATTTAATAAAAAATGATTTGCAACAGAATTGACCATTAAGTGATGGATTTACATTATATTGTTTCTGGAGATGGTCCAGTCATTGCATTGTGTCTTGAGTGGAATGTGACTGTGGAGGGATGGCTGAGGGTTATCTTGTTAGCATTACTGACTGTGATGTAAAGATCTTGCCTAAAGGAAGGACTGTTTCCTTTGTTCAGAACGCTTCCCTGGTCATGCTTTGTAAGCATGGCAAAGTGTGTTCAGGCTTTCTCCAAAGCTTATATTGTACTATGCTTAATACAATTTTCTTGCTCGCAGAAGTTGGTGTTTGCAGTTACATCAAGTGTGTAAGAATCTCAGGAAAAAGAACCGAGCAACCACCTCTTTCAACTCTTCTCCTATCGGAGAAATGCCCATCTGCCCACCATCTACTTCCTATCTTGTAGCCAACTTCTCATCGTTGCTGCTAAGGACGCATCAATCCCAATTTTTTCTAATTTGCTAACCAATCTGCCATGTGACACTGTATCAAAAGCTTTCTGAAAGTCCACATATACAACAGTGGATGAGTATATACGCAATGCTCATCCACTGCTTATACCACTTCATCAAAGGACTCCATTGAATTTGTCAGATGTGACCTGTCCTTGACAAAGCCATTGTCCTTGACCGGTCCTTTATCCCATATTAGGACCTCTATAAGTTTTCCCACTAGATATGCCAAGCTGTCATGTATGTAGTTTGATGGGTTATCTTTTCCCTCTTTTTTTTTCCAATATCAGCCACATATGCAATTCACCAGCCATAGAGTTATCAAGAAATATAGCACAGAAACAGAGCCATCAGTCCAACTCATCTATACCGACCAGATATCCTAACCTAATGTCCCATTTGCCAGCTCTAATATTTCCCCTTTGGCATGCTTCATTTCATGGGACCAGATTCTACAAAGCCCCCTCCCTGATAAGATTGGAAATGCAATGTTGTGAAAAGTTCTCCTTCAGACATGGTAGAAATTTCTCCCCTTCCATGCCTGATGGTTTTCCTCTTTTCCCTGTCTACACTTGGGGAATTGAAATCAGCAACTATTATGACACTGTGTCCTGCAGATGTCCATAATCTACCTACAAATGCTCTCTCTTACTTCCACCCTACTATTTGCTGGTCTGTAATAAATACCCAGTAAGGCCACTACTCTATTCCTGTTTCTCACCTCCAATTATATTGGTTCGAGGGTGGCTGGGGATCCAGGTTCAATTCCATTCTTCTCCACATGTTTGCATGGGTTCCCACCCACAGTTCAAGATGTGCAGGTTAGATAGGTTGGCCATGGGGAAATGCAGGGTTACAGGGATAGGAGGGGGTGGTTGGGTCTTGTTGAGATCCTGTTCGGAGAGTTGTTGTGGACTTGATGGGTTGAATGTCCTGCTTACACACTTCAGGATTCTCTGATATAGGTGCAGTTCCTGCATTTGAATCTATGACACTATGCTTATGTTACTATCTTTGAACCAAGACTATTACGCAACCTCCCCTTTTAATCACTCCTCTGTAATTATTTAAAATCTTATAACCTGGGATTTAAGTATCCAGTCCTTGTCTGACTTGAGCCTCTCTTCTGTCAAAGCTACTGAGAGCAATTCTACTTCCAATTTCCTGATTTTGTTCACCATGCTCTGTGTATTTACATAAAATTTAACCCACCCCTTATCACTTTCTCACCTATTGGCAGTTGATCATTTCTTTGTTCACAGTCAACATTGAAGCTTTCTCTCTGTTCCTTTTGCAAATTCACCATCTTCTTCCGTTTTCCCCTCTGGTACTTCCAAACCTACACCCATTTGTCAACTACCTGCTCCCTCAACAAGTTTCAATCCACAGCCACTATACTATTTAGTCTAAGGTAGGTGATCAGTTCCTTTCCTGCTCAGGTGAAGCTGATTCTTCTGAACGGTTATTCTTGTTTCCCAAAAATAATCTCTCTGCCCCAGAATCTAAAGTCCCTCCCTTCTGAGATTACTGCTCTGGTGTTTCTGCATTTCAACTGACTCTCCACTCCCAATAATGACTCTGCAACTGTCCCTGCCTATGTTATTGGTGCCCACATGAACTACTGCCGTATTTTACCAGAAGTTGACTCAGTCATACGATTTTATCCTGAATGCTTGCACCTGGGAAGTAACAGACCATATAGGACTCTGTCTTGCTGTAAACATGGAGATGCTTGTATGGGACTGGGGTATACAAAGTCAGAAGTCAGACGACAACAGATTTCTTTGAAATTACAAACTTTTCGAGCTGCTCCTTTGTCAGGGGAAGTGTTTCCCTCCACTTGTCCTGATGAAGGAGCAGCTCTCCGAAAGCTTGTGATTTCAAATAAATCTGTTGGACTATAACCTGGTGTTGTATGGCTTCTGACTTGGTGCACTCCAGGCTGTCATTCCCTTGACCTATTGAGTCACCAACTGCTCCTCCCTTAGTAATCTGTGTACAGCCTCTCTCGCTTCATAGAATAGCTTTGGGCATCATGGTACAGCGGTTTTCCCTCAAGTCAACCACTTCTCACCCAATTCGCTCTAGTTAGTTTGGGTTCTGTTTTCGGACCTGCCTGTTTAGTCTTAAAGCTAACTGCAGTACAATGCTGTGTGGTGACTCATTAGGTGGGGAAGGGTGTTTTCAGACACTCATTATGATGTTATAACGTTTCAAATGAGAAAACAGTATGCTTTATACCTTAGTTCATTTAAATCTATTTGGAATGACAACTTGGCCACATTTCCATAATTTAACCTTTTGTCACATTCTAACATTGATTCAAAGAGCAGTACAAATTCTACTCGGCCTTCTGCTTTTGAGCATATTATAATCATTGAATTTGTACTTGTCTTTTACTGGCTGTTCAGTATTTTGTCTCTTCCGGCTGTTGCAGTTGGCAAAACACAAGTTAACTCTTCTTTTGTTAACTTGTAACTTGTTTCATGTTGAGATATTTAGAAAATGGATTTTTGGATCCGAAATCATTAATTTGCACTTGCTTTGCAGAAGTCCCTCTTACTTTGGTTCTATTTTTCTCATGTAGCAAAAATGCTGCTTTTTTAAGCCTGAAATCATGACTCACAATACTTTAAAAATAAACATCCATTCAATGGACTACTGTATCCTGGCTAGTTTTGTTGGAGTCTGTCTGTCTGCGCGCGCACTCAGATTTCCTGATGGTAGGAGTTTAGATTTTGTTTCAGCTCAAGTGCTACTCTGATACCAAGACTTGCTCCATCTTAAGTCGATGCCTATAACTATTCTGCACAAGGTTTATCTGCCTGCCGATGGAATATAGCACGAGCTTTCCATGTGATGTTTTGACATTCTGCTTGATTCATCTGTAATTGTTGGTCTGGGACAAAATCAATGTGACTCTTCTTTTTCCTTGTGGAACTCTGGCTGATCCATGCCAAGTTTTTGTTGTAAATTCTCCAATGATTCCTGAAGGGTTGGAATTCAGCGTAAGTCATTTGTTCTTTTTAAGGGAGTGAGAGAGAACTACAGAGCACCATGCCTTAAATCAGTCGTGGGGAAAATACTGGACTCTATTATTAAGGGTGTGGGGAATAATTACTTGGATAATCTAATTGGTCATAGTCAGTATGGATTTAAAATGGGAAATTATTGGAAATTTTTGGAGCTTTTTGATTATTTTATGAACAGCATTGATACGGGATGGATCTAAATTATTACTTAAATTAGATATAGTACTTGGTTAGAAAGATGCAAGCATGAGGGATAGGAGGTCATGTACTGCTGTGGATTAAGGATTAGCTCACAGACTGATAACAGGAGTAAATGTTTTACTTGGCAGCCTGACACTAGTAGGGAATTGCAAATATCAGTACTTAGGACACCAGCTGTCGACAATCTGCAGCAATGACTTGTAGCTGGGGACCAAATGTAATGTTTGCAATTTTGATAATGACACAAAGTTGAATGGATGATGAGGAAGATGTAAAGTGACTTCAGGACGGTAGCCATGATGTGGAGGTGCCAATGTTGGCTTGGGGCGGACAAAGTCAGAAGTCAGATGACACCAGGTTGTAGTCCAACAGGCTTATCAGAAATGGCAAGCTTTCTGATGAAGGAGCAGTGCTCCAAATGCTTGTGATTTCAAATAAACCTGTTGGATTCAACTTGGTATTGCGTGACTCAGGAGGGTTTGGACAGACTCTGAAGAGGCAAGAATGTAACAGATGGAACAAAATATGGAAAAAGTTACAGGAGAAACAGCAGTGCGGAGTAATCTTAAATGGGTAGAGGTTGAAATGTGTAGATGATTAAAGAGACCAAAAAAGGACTTTGAAATAAGTCACTGAAGGCTAACCTGCATGTGCAGCATGCTACTGGGGAGGGGAGGGGGGGGGAGGTGCGAATGCAATGTTAGCCATCATTGCAAAAGGATTGGAGTACAGGAGTATCTCTGTACCCTGCCTACTCATGTCTGTCTAAGTGCCTCTTAAATGTTGCTATCACCTGATTTGTACCAACACTTGTAGCAGTATATTCCAAGTATGTACTACCATCTTGGGAGTGGGGTGCGGGGAATGTGCCTTATAAATCTCCTTTTTAAATGTTTCCCCCTCAACCTCAGTCTATTCTCCCAAGTGTTTTACATGTCTATCCTGAGAAAAGACACTGACAATCTGCACTATCCATGCATCTCACAATTTTATATACTTCTATCTACTACAATGCACGGTGGCACAGTGGTTAGCACTGCTGCCTCACAGCGCCAGGGACCCGCCTCAGTAACCGTCTGTGTGGAGTTTGCACATTCTCCCTGTGTCTGTGTGGGTTTCCTCCGGGTGCTCTGGTTTCCTCCCACAGTCCAAAAAAAAATGTGCAGGTTAGATGAATTGGCCATGAAGCTACTTGGATGCTGCCGGAACTGCTGTGCTCTTCCAGCACCACTAATCCAGAACCATGCTAAATTGCCTGTAGTATTAGGTGAGGTATAAATGTAGGGGAGGGTCGGTGTGGACTTGTTGGGCCGAAGGGCCTATTTCCACACTGTAGGGAATCTAATGCTCTAGTGAAAACAATCCAAGTTTGTCCAACCTGTCTTTACTTTGCTCCACTCCAGGCTCCTCAGATGCTGCCTGACTGGCTGTGCTTTTTCAGCACCACATTCTTCGACACTGATTTCAAGCATATGCAATCCACATTCTCTCCTTGTTAAATATTCAATGCCATGACCAATGAAGACGAGAACACCATATGCCGCCTTTGCCATGTGTGACAGTGCTGTCATCTTGAAAGTTTATTTTGGCATTTTTTTAAAAAGTGAGGTTGTAAAGTAGAGGTGCCAAACTGGCTACCACAGTCAGCTTAATTAAATGGCTTCGGAGGCCTTGCTTTTTACAGCCTAATTGGGTATGACTAGTTCTCACAGGCTGGGCTATCTAGTGTGTTTCCCTTTAGCAGCAGAAACTGTTTGGAGTCTCTCAAGTGTTGGAAGCTTCAGTGAATGATTCTGAGCTGTTACTTTCTCTGAAATATCTTGGTGTTGTTTCCTCCCAGATTGGAGAACTGCATGCAAGAATCTGTGCCCAAATTTGCCTTTTTGTTGAGTGATGTATTGTTATGATATTGGAACAGTTAAATGTTAATAGTTACTGTATCTATTATTTGGTTACATTTTTCAATAATTAAGTTATTCTAAATTCCTCTTCCTTGTGTATTTGAGCTATTGTATTTAAATAAATTTGTGTTTTGCTTAACGTGGAGAAATTTGACCAGTCATATTTTATCTTGAACAAGCACTTCACATCAACCATGAAATAAGAAAATGTTATGGCCAGACTACCTTAAAATATTTTCAGGGTGTCTGGTCTGTTCCATAACAATGAGGTTATCTGCTTGTGTTACCACTACTTTGAGGGACCCCCAAGATCTCCACTACATATCAGTGCTCCTAAGCATCCTGCCATTTACTGTATACATAACACTTATACTTGACTTGCCAACTTGTCTGGATTAACATTTACCTGCTATTTCTCTGCCCAGTTTTCCAACTGATCTATATCTTGCTGTATCCATTGACAACCTTCCTCATGAACTAAAACTCTACCCATTTTCTTGATGCCTACAAACTTGTTAATTGTACCACCTACATATTCATCCAAATCATTTAAATACATTATGAACGACCAAGATCGCAGCACTGATCCTTGCGGAATACCCCTGGTTACAGACATCCGGTCAGGAAAAACACCCCAAACTCTTGTCTTCTATGAGCAAGCCATTTTTGTATCCAACTTAACTCACTGTGGCTTCATATTCTGGACAGCCTGTCATGAGGGACTTTGTCAAACACTTTTTAGTAACGTTCATATGTTAGGTTCTTTTTCTTGAGATTCTTTTTCACTTGGTGCAACTGCAATTTGCCAACTTCTGTGAACGGTCAAAATTTGTTAAGCAAGTACAAGCTTTGGAGGAACACTAAACATTCCTCGTAATGCTTACGAAGCGTGTCAAGAGATCTCTCTGACCAAAGAGACTAGTTCTTCCTTTTATACAAAATCTTAGATTGCAGTCAGTAATGCCCAGCCACTCCCCCACAGTCATGTGTCACTCCAGACACACTACAGTAACCTGATTATTTCCAGAAACAGAAATGTCAAGAAAAATCATTGTTTGATGGCAAGATCTGGTGTAAATAATTTTTTTAAACTACAGGGTGTGGTCAGAACTGCAATGTTCTTATTGATTCTGAAAAAGAAATAATAATATAAACTTATAGGAGATGGCAATGTAAATTTTTTTTATATTTGTACCTGCAAGACAGCAGGTACATTGAGTTTCTTGAAGGTCAGCAGAGCAGTTAAACCTTTGACATCTCACATAGACAACATCCACTACCCTACCCTTGATCATCTTTGTCACTTGTTCAAAAGAACTCAATCAAATTTGTGATTCAAGACTTCCCTTGCTCCAAGGCGTCCTGACTAGCTTGAAGAAGTCCATTCTTCTCCAAATGTGAGTAAATCCAGTCACTAAGAATCTACTTCAATAATTTTCGAACCATTGATGTATGAATCACACACCATTCATTTCCTGGATTATCCTTGTTACCTTTCCTTAACAAAGTTATTGTTGTCCTGCTCCCACCTCCGTGGAAGCAAAACGTTCAGAGACACTGTATACTTTTACCTCCTTCATCTTTATTCCAGGCCCTGGAGGGAGAGAGAACAATCACCCACGTGCACAGGGATATGAGTTCTCGGTCTTTTCTCAAAGAGCAGTTTCTTAATGAATTATATAGCCATTTTACAGGGAGGAGCATCCAGATAAAGCAACATAAATATTAATTGGGTGGCCATAATGATCAGCGAGTGCCAGTAGTAAATAGTTAAGCCTTCTGGTATTTGGCAATTAATGTTCTTAACCTTGTTAACTGGCTTCACGTAATGGATGCTCGTCACCTTGTTAACTGACTTTATGTACCGATTGCTGCTTATTAAATGGCTTTATATGATGAATGCTTTTTCACCTTGTTAAACCACTCTCCTTGCTTCTAACACCTCATTGTTTACTGCAAATTCTTAGCTGATCTGAGTCCTGCTGAGCTGAATCTTTGTTTCTCAAAACTCAAAACTTAATTCTTTCCCTCCCTGCTCATACCCTATGAACTTAACTAAAGGGACATCATTGGCTACTCTGCAGTCTTCTGGGGCTTCACCTGTGGCTCAAGAGGATGCAAAGATCTCTGTCAAGGTCCCAGCAATCTCCTCCTCTGCCTCCCTTGGTATCTGGGGATAGATCTCATCAGGCCCTGTGAGTGCATGTACTTGCCTTAATGGCTTTTTTAAAGACACCTAACACAACCTCCTTTGTATCAGCATGCCCTCGAATATCAGCATACCACTCCTTAATCATGTCCTTATCCTTGATGAAGATCAATACAAAGTACTCATTAAGGACTTCACCCACTTCCTCTGGCTCCATGTAGCAATTTCCTCCCTTTCCCATTCAATGGACCTACCAATTGCCTCGCTACCCTCTTCTTCGTGACACGCAGGGAACATACTTTGAGATTCTCCTTTGTGAATCCTACTTGTCAAGGAGATTTCATAGCTCCTGTCACCCTTCCTAATTCCTTTAATTTCTTTCCTGCTCCTTGTTTCCTGAAGGGCCTTGTTTCATGGAAGTTTCTGAAAACTTAGATATGCTTCCTTTTTCTTTGTGAAAAGAAATTCAATATCTCATGTCTGGGTTCATCCCCATGTTTTATCCTCACAGGAACATGCTGGGCCTGAACTCTGGTCAGCTGGTGTTTTTAAAAGGCTCTGAATGTGTCTGTGGATTTACCTTCAAACACCTGCCTGTAATTTAATTTCTTCAGTTCCTCCCTAACACTGTTGTAATTAACCATCCCTGATTTAGCACTTTCACCCCAAGACCAGTCTTATCCTTATCTATAATTTATTGAAACTTGAGGAATTATGATCACTTCCCAAAATGTTCCCCCACTGAAACCTCAATCACCTGGTCAAGATCTAGTGCTGCCCCTTCCCAAGTTGGACTGCCTATATATTATTTTAAGAACCGTCCCCTTTGGATACATCAAATGAATTCAGCCCTATCTCAGCTCCTGATACTCTGGGAGATCCAGTAGAAGGTGAGGAATGCAGATGCTGGGGATTAGAGTTGAGAGTGTGGTGCTGGAAAAGTACAGCAAGTCAGGCAACATCTGAGGAGCAGGAGAATCGACAATACAGGCATTCCTGATGAAGGGCTTCTGCCTGAAACGTCAATTCTCCTGCTTTTTCGATTCTGAGTTCCAGTTAATATTGGGAAGATAAAATCATACATAAGAACTCTGCTGTTTTTACATATTTAAACCAACTCCTCTGTTTCTCCATCTCTTGCTAGCTATTGGCAAGTCTAGAATTATAGAATTCCTAGAGTGTGGAAAGAGTCCATGCAGCCCATTTGAATCCACAGTGACCCTCTGAAGTGCATCCCATCCAGACCCAGCTTCCCTGTCCTATCACCCTGCATTTCCTATGAGTAACCCACCTTGCCTGGACAGTATGGGCAATTCAGCACAGCTAATCCATCTAACCTTGGACTGCAGAAGGAAACTGGAGCACCCAAAGGTAACCCACGCTGACACAGGGGAATGAGCAAACTCCACGCAGTCACCTGACGGTGAAATCGAACTTGGCACTGGGAGGCAGCTGCAAACCACTGAGCCTGTTGTATAACCCCATCATCGTGATTGCTCCTGTTTTTTTTTGTTATTCCTGAGTTTTACCAAGACTGCCTCCGTTGAATGAGCCCTCCAAGATGTCCTATGTTCGTGCAGCTGTGACATTCTCCTTAATCAGTAATACAACTCTTCCACCCACTTTACGTTGCCCTCTATCATGCCTGAAACATCTAAACCCTGAAATGTTGAGTTGCTAGTCTAGTCCTCTTTACTAAGTTTCTGTAACGGTCACACCTTTGCAGTTCCATGTATTACTCGAGGATTTAAGCTCACCTGCCTGACCTGTTTGACTCCTTGCATTACAATAAATACACTTCTGACTACCAGTCTTCCTGTGTTCATTAACCTGGCCCTGCCTGTTCTTCCTGTTTAGACTTTGTTGATTTAACATTCTTTCAAGGAAAGTGGTAGAAGCAGATGCGATAGCAATGTGTCAGAGGCATTTAGACAGGGAATAGAGGGAGATGGACCTTGTGCAGGCAGATTGGAATTAGTTCAGAATGTCTTCATGGTTGGTGCAGACATGGTGGCCCAAAGGTCTTGTTCCTGTGCTGGACTGTTCTATTCTGTTAAATAACTCCCATGTGCTGACAGATTGCTCTGCTCTGGTTCCTTTCTCCCTGACACACCTGTTCAAAACCTCCGGAGTGTGATCAGCAAAGCACCCTGCAAGGTTTATGACACCTCTCCAATTTAGGTGCAACTGTCCTCCTTGTACAGGTCTACTCTGCCTTGAAAGATACCTCAATGCTTAAGATACCTGAAGCCTTCCGTCCTGCATGAGACCATTGGCCACAACTTCCGCTGTAATTATCTTCCTATTTCAGGCCTCAAGCATGCAGCACAATGAGTAATCCTGAGATTACAACACAAAAGGGTTTTCAACTTTTCTATCTGACTCCCAAGATTCCCTCAGCTGTACACCTTCTCACTCTCTGCCTTTGTCATGCATACCAATATGGACCATCGTCTCTGGCTGCTCATCCACATCTTTCAGAAAACCCTGTGCCTGCTCAAAGACATACTTGAGATTGATACATGGTAGAGAAAACACCATCCTAGAGTCTTGTTCGCAGCCACAGAAATGCTTCTGTGTGAGTGACCATGTTGTCCCCTAAGTGAGACTCTGTTGATGAGAAGGGCAAGGCTGGCAGGAGTAGAGAACGCTGGCGAATAGACGCATTGTGGCTGTGGTTGAGAAACAGGAGTCAGATGTCGGGTATAGGCAACTGGGATCCTGTGACTCCCTTGAGGAGTATAGGGGATGCAGGAGTATACTTCAGAGGGAAATCAGAAGGGCAAAAGTGTGAAGCCAAAGTCAGTATTTACTGTGGAGAAAGCCATTGAAGCTGGTGAACTTTGGGTAATAAATCATCATGTCTAAAATAGTCCATATTACAGAAGAGGAGGTTCTGGGCATCTTAAAATGCACAGGGGTAAATAAATTCCTCTGGGACCTGATCAAGTGAATCCCAGGAAGTTGTGAGAAGCTAGAGAAGAACTTGGAGGCCCCCTATCAGAGAGATTTGTATCATTGACAGACATAAGTGAGATGCCAGAATACTTGAGCATGGTTAATGTGCCATTACTTCCAAATGGCTGCGAGGAAAAGTCAGGAAATTACCATTCAATGAGCGTAATGTTAATGATGCACATGTTGTTGTTGTTGTTGTTGTTGTTGTTATTGGAGGAGTTTGAGACAGGATCTAATGTGTGTTTGGGAAGGCAAGGACTGACTACCAATAGTCCACAGAGTCATAGAGATGTACAGCATGGAAACAGACCCTTCGGTTCAACTTATCCATGCCGACCAGATATTCCAACCTAATCTAGTCCCACCTGCAGCACCCGGCCTATATCCCTCCAAACCCTTCCTATTCGTACCCCAATCCAGATGTCTTTTAAATGTTGTAATTGTACCAGCCTCCACCACTTCCTCTGGCAGCTTATTCCATACAAGTACCACCCTCTGCATGAAACATTTGCCCCTTTCCCCTCTCACCCTAAACCTATGCCCTCTAGTTCTGGACTCCCCGTCCCCAGGGAAAAGTCTTTGTCTATTTATCCTATCCATGCCCCTCATAATTTTGTAAACCTCTATAAGGTCACCCCTCAGCCTCCTACGTTCCAGGGAAAACAGCCCCAGCCTGTTCAGCTTCTCCCTATAGCTCAAATCCTCCAACCCTTTCAAGTTTCACAACATCTTTCCAATAGGAAGGAGACCAGAATTGCATGCAATATTCCAACATAACCAATGTTGGAACATAACCTCCCAACTCCTGTACAGCTGCAACATAACCTCCCAACTCCTGTACTCAATACTCTGACTAATAAAGGAAAGCATACCAAACACCACCTTCACTATCCTATCTACCTGTGACTCCACTTTCAAGGAGCTCTGAACCTGCACTCCAAGATCTCTTTGTTTAGCAACATTCCCTAGGACCTTACCAAAATGCAGCACCTAGCATTTCTCTGAATTTAACTCCATCTGCCAGTCCTCAGCTCATTGGCCCATCTGATCAAGATCACGTTGTAACCTGAGGTAACCTTCTTCATTGTCCACTACACTTCCAATTTTCGTGTCATCTACAAACATGCCTATTAATGCTCACATCCAAACCATTAATATAAATGACAAAAAGTAGAGGGCCCAGCACCGATTCTTGTGGAACTCTACCGGTCAGAGGTCTCAAGTCTAAAAATCAACCCTCCGCCACCAGCCTCTGTATTCTACCTTTGAGCCAGTTCTGTATCGAAATGGCTAGTTCTCCCTGTATTCCATGAGATCTAACCTTGCTAATCAATCTCCCATGGGGAACCTTGTTGGACACCTTACTGAAGTCCATATAGATCATACACACTGCTCTGCCCTCATCAATCCTCTTTGTTACTTCTTCAGAAAACTCAATCAAGTTCATGAGACATGATTTCCCATGCACAAAGCCATGATTTCCCATGCACAAAGCCATGCTGACTATCCCTAATCAGTCTTTGCCTTTCCAAATACATGTACATCCTGTCCCTCAGGATTCCCTCCAAAACTTGCCCACCACCGACATCACTGATCTATAGTTCCCTGGCTTGTCCTTGCCACCTTTCTTAAACAGTGGCACCACATTTGCCGACCTCCAGTCTTCTGGCACCTCACCTGTGACTATCGATGATACAAATATCTCAGTAAGAGTCCCATGAATCACTTCCCTCGTTTCCCACAGAGTTTCATGGTATACCTGATCAGGTCCTATGGATTTATCTACTTTTGTGTTTCAAGGCATCGAGCATGTCCTCCTCTGTAATATGGGTGTTTTTCAAGATGTCACCATCTATTTCGCTACTTTCTATATGTTCCATGACCTTTTCCACAGGAAACACTGATGCAAAATGTTTAGTATCTCCCCACCTCTCTCCCCCCCCCCCCCCCCCCCCCCCACCCATCTCCTGCGACTCCACACAGGCTGCTTTGCTGATCTTTGAGGGGCCCTATTCTCTCCCTAGTTACCATTTTATCCTTAATGTATTTGTAAAAATCCTTTGGATTCTCCTTAGCCCTATTTGCTACAGCAATCTCATGTCCCCTTTTTGCCCTCCTGATTTGCTTCTGAGGAGTATACTCCTACTGCCTTTATACTCTTCTCCGGATTCATTCGATCTCTCTTAAGGCCATAAGACAGAGAAGTGAAAGTAACACCTGCACTACCTGTCTATGTCTCTGACATTTCCTGGAGTAGTGTGACTGTGTCTGCAACTTTTCTCCCTTCCTATAACTGCCATCCATCACATCCTCTTGCTCTTGTAAATTCCTCATTGCCTGTCCAACTGATGCATTCAATCGGAGACTCTTGATCAACAGCATTCGTTGCAGATATAATCTTCTTACGTGATAGACTGGATAGTAAGGTTAGATCACACTGAGTCCACAGAGACCTGGCCAGTGGGATGCAAAATTGGCTTGGCGTTCAGAGACAGAGGATGGCAGTAGAGAGTTGTTGTGCAGAATGGAGGCCTGTAACCAGCATTGTGCTTCAAGGATCAGTGCTGGGTCCACTGTTGTTGGTAATTTTTATACAAATGATTTGGATGAGAATGTAGGAGGCATGGCTAGTAATTTTGCAGATGACACTAAAATTGGTGGTATAGTGCACAGCGTATGGTCCGAGAAATGGCAGATCGACTTGAAGGTAGATAAATACAAAGTGTTGCATTTTGGTGAGGCAAACCAGGGCACAAATTGCACAAATGGTAGGGCCATTAACAGAGAGACCTTGGGGTGCAGGTGCTTAGTTCCTTAAGAGTGGTGTCACAGTTTGACAGGGTGGTGACGAAGGCAATTGGCATGCCTGCCTTCATCAGTCAGAGCATTGACTGCTGGATTTGGGATGTCATACTAAAGCTGTACAAGACATTGGTGAGGTCACATCTGGAGTACGCATACAAGTTTGGTTGCCCTGCTATCAGAAGGATGTTATTAAATTGGAAGGGATGCAAAAAAAATGTAATTGAGATTGGATGGTTTGAGTTATAAGGAGAGGCTAGATTGGCCGGGACTTTGTTCCCTGGATGTTTATAAGATATTGAAGGGTATAGATAAATTGAATAGCCAAGATCTCTTCCCTAGGGTAGGGGAGTCCAAAACTAGAGGGTGTAGGTTTAATATGAGAGGTGAAACTTTTCAAACAGGACCCAAGACGCAACTTTTTTCCACAAGTGGTGTTTGCCTTCCTCAGCAAAGTCTAACGCTTATGAAAAACCCATACTTTGACTTCAATAGCAGCACTTTTCCCTCACAGCCCCTCTGCAACATGGCTTCTCTTTGCTACACAGCCAGTAGCAAAGAAAAATTTGATCTTAGCTTCCTATATTCTCATCCAAATAGACGTACATAGAATAGTGTAGATTAGATGGACTTCAGATTGGTATAACAGGTCGGCGCAACATCGAGGGCCGAAGGGCCTGTACTGTGCTGTAATGTTCTATGTTCCCCACAGTTTTTTTTAAGCAGTTGCTGGTACTCTTCCTTTTTTTGCTTAGCCTACCAGTAGGGAGCAGTCCTGAAGCTCACCAAAGCCCGCACTTTGAATCAGATGAGTTCTTCAGACCTTTATGTAAGCTTAAAGGGTCCAATGTCTTTATGACCTATATGGGAACCTTGGGGCTGACAGCAAACTGCGTTGCTTAGAAGGAGCATTGTCCTTTGGTAGCTTAGTCAGAACCCTCTATTATTTGATAAATCACTTTTTATGTACAGGTATTATTATGTTGAAGTTACTCAAATTGTGTGGGGTGAACCTAACCTGAAATTCATGAGAATAGGTCTTTTAAGTATATATGTTCAATAGACTTGGGTTTTTGCCAGTATATTGCAGATGGCTTTGCTGAGGAATGAATCACAGAAGTATTCAATTTATGAAAATCTTTGTAATATTATTACAGAAAAAAAATCTAAATCTGGATTAATTGCTTGAAAAATGAAATAATGTTTTCTGTAACCTATTATACATAGACCTACTTTCTTTGTAGAGTGATTTATCTCTTGGCATATTTAGGAGTTCAACCTGTTCACAGGTTGGCAACCTTGTTTAAAATTCAAGTATTTGCTGGCAGAGGCAGTATTTTGTTTTGATGTAATGAGCAGACTTTTGAAGTTATGTGATCTGCAGGTTATCCGATTTACTGATCCTTGCCAGCCTAGTATGTCGCAAAAAGAAATGGGTACCAAAGCAGCAAGCTGTTTTACTTGTGACTGGATGTACTCAGTCATCATTATTTCAGTATGTTTCTCTGAAAGTTGACTTGGCAATTTAGAACCAAAAGTTTCCACAGAATACTATACAATAAACGTGTTTTATTAAATTAGCAGTTAGGAAATTGTTCAAAATATGCAGTTCAAAGGTTGATGAACAAAGATATATTAATAAACCAGATCTATTGTGTTTGTTGGGTGTTGAAGAGCAATGTTTTACTTTAAAACATCAGTAGTCACTGACTGGGGACATCAGTGCTGGTTTTAAGTTCAGCAGTTAGATCAAGCTACTGAAACTGATCAATGGTTTATGAACGCTGCAAAAATAACCTTCAGAACAAGTGCCCTGTTTGCAAAGCTGTGACCCATTGTCGACTAACCTGCATTGATTTAATACAGAGCATGGGTGATGCTTTCTAGTGTAGAAGCTTTTCGGCATATGCGTTCAAGGTTACTGTGAGGCGTCTGAGGATGTATGAGTATGCTTACGGTTTGTAGTTTTCGTGGTAGATACCCTTAACTGTGCACAGGGAAAGCAGTGAGCAGGTGTTGTAGCTTGCTGCCAGAGGGGCGGCACAGTGGCCCAGTGGTTAGCACTGCTGCCTATCAGCACCAGGGTCCCAGGTTTAATTTCAGCCTCGGGCGACTGTCTGTCTGCGTGGAGCTTGCACATTCTATGTGTGTCTGCGTGGGTTTCCTCCAGGTGCTCCGGTTTCCTCCCACAATCCAAAGGTGTGCAGGTTAGGTGAATTGGCCATGCTAAATTGCCCATAGGTGCATTAGTCAAAGGGGAATGGGTCTGAGTGGGTTACTCTTTGGAGGGTCGGTGTGGACTGTTTGGACCGAAGGGCCTGTTTCCACACTGTAGGAAATCTAATCTATAATCTAAAGAATCTAATTATAATCTATAATCTAAAGCAAACCAGCTTGAATTAAGGCATCACTTGCACCAGATTATAAAAGGTTTGTGTAGAGAGTTGCTGCTGAGGTCCTGTTTGCCGAGCTGGGAATTTGGTTTGCAGACGTTTTTAGGTGACAGACTCCGTGCTTTAGAGGCACCTGTGAAGCACTGTTGAATTGTGTTAGCTGGAATTTATTTGGTTTTGTTCCTGTTGCTTCCGGTTACTGGCTCCGGTTGTTCATTGCAGTGGTTGGTACATTGGTCGAGGTCAACGTGTTTATTGATCGAGTCTGAGGATGAGTTCCAAGTTTGTCGGAATTCTTCGGCTGTCCTCTGTGGCTTGTCCTATTATTGTCATGTTGTCCCAGGTGTATATGTGCACACGCGTGCACAAAGGATGTCCTCGATAATATTTTGTTCAGCCTCTGTATGGAATCTTTTAAACCATGTTTGTCCTCCCCATGATTGGGTCTTTTATGTCTGACGGGCATCTGTGGATGAAGTTGCAGGGATGTACAAACAACACAGTGAGGACATGCCGTGACCCAGCATGCGAGCTACTCTCGGTGAAAGTGAGGACTATAGATGCTGGAGATCAGAGTCTCCAAATCAGAGTGTGGTGCTAGAAAAGCACAGCAGGTCAGGCAGCATCCAAGGAGCAGAAAAGTCACGTTTCGGGTAAAAACCCTTCTTCAGGATTCCTGATGAAGGGCTTTTGCCCAAAACATTGATTTTCCTGCTCCTTGGATGCTGCCTGACCTGCTGTGCTTTTCTAGAACTAGACACTAACTATTCTACCTTGTATTAAAAGAAAATTGTTGGACCTGATAGATCTAATTTAGGGCCACATGTAAATTTACAGCCACATTCCAATGACACCTCACCAGAACAAAAGATTCAATACCCATCATGTGCAGGACAAATATGGCATACAAGATTCCACGCAGAGACTGCTCCACAGCCCTGAGGATGTCACCGAGAAAGGGGGCGAAACGTCTGCAAACCAAATTCCCAGCTTGGTGAACATACCCACAGCAAACGCAGCACATTATAAAAGCTCAGACACTGTTCTTGATTGCTTTCATACTAATTGGCGATTAGAAATTGTAAAGCAAACCATCACAGTTGGTATTTGGCCAACTTGGAGAGAAACATTTGGAGGTCTGTCCCCCCTTTCACAAGCAAAAGTATGGTCAAGCAAAGTGTTGCTTGGTGAGTCTTGTCCACCTAGTGGGCATGCATCTGACTCAACAGGTTGTAGATTTAAGCATTTAAAAAAATGTTGACTGCTATTCACTTGAGTGTTGCTTCAAAGTTAGAGATGTTTAAAACAAGGATCCATCTGCTCTCTTGGTTGGAAAGATGGCACTATTTCAAAGAAGACTGAGGTGGAATTATGCCTGATGTACTCGCCTAATGTTCAATCAACGTTATAAAATCAGACTTGCTAATTACTATAGTAATTCCTGTTTTGGGGAGGATGTTGTGTACAAATTAGCTGTCACGTTTGCTGCAGTGGCTACCTAATAGACTTGTAACACTTGGGTAAGATCCTTGGTCATGGAAAAAATTTTTGCATGTCCAACAGTGACCTAGTAGTGGTCCATTTCATTAACCTTTTTGAGGGCTTCTGTAAATTAAAATGATAGAAAAATAGGAGCAAGAACAGGCCCATGTGGTCCTTGCAGCCTCCTTGATCATTCAGTATGATCATGGTTGATCATCCATCTCAGTACCTGTTCCTGCTTTTCTCCCCATGCATTCTGATCCTTTTATGTCCAGGAAATATATGTAACTCCTTGAAAACATTTCATGTTTTGACCTCTGCCACTAACTGTGATAGAGAATTCCACAGGCTATGGATAAAACAATTGCTGCTTAATTTTAGGCTTAATGGCTTATCCTGTCTTGTTAGACAGTGACCTCTCGTTATGGATTCTCCGATCATTGAGAACTTTCATTGTGCTTGCCATGGAGTCTAGTTATGGAGTCATAGTCTTACAGCATGGAGACAGGCCAAGTGGCCCTAGCTGGCCTAGGCTGACCAAACTATCAATTCACACTGACCCCATTACTCTCTCCATGTATTTATCCAAATGCCTTTTAATTGTTGTTAATGTACCAGCCTCAACCACTTCTGCTGGCAGCTCATTCCATATGTGTACCACCCTCTGAAAAAAGGTTGCCTCTCGGGTCCCCTTTTCTTCTTTTGCCCCCTAACCTTGAAATGATGCCTCCTCGTCCTTGGTTCCCAACTCTCGGAAGAAGAAAGAGTGCATTCACTCTGTCCATGCCTCTCACGATCTTTCACACTTCTGTACAATGCCCCCTCAGTCTCCTACACTGTAAAGAGAAATATCCTAGCTTGTTTAACCTCTGTCTATAACTCAGTCCCTTGAGTCCTGGCAGCACCTTTGTAAATATTTTGTGCACTCTTTTTATAGCTTAGTAACATCCTTCCTAAAGCAAGGTGACCAAAATTGAACATAATACTCCAAATGTGGCCTCCCCAACATCCTGTACACCTGCAACTTAACTTCCCAAGTTATACTTCCCAACCTGTCAGAGTTTTATAGGTGTCCCTTTCTTTCTAGGAACTGGAGGGTTCCTAGGCGGAACCTACTTGCGGAATGTTTCAGAGAACACCTCTGGGAAACCCACACCAACCAACCCAACCGTCCCGTGGCTGAACACTTTAACTCCCCCTCCCAGTCCGCCAAGGACATGCAGGTCCTTGGCCGCCTCCATCGCCAGACCATGGCAACACGACGCCTGGAGGAAGAGCGCCTCATCTTCTGCCTAGGAACCCTCCAACCACAAGGGATGAATATAGATTTCTCCAGTTTCCTCACCCCCCCCCCCCCCCCCCCCACCTTATCTCAGTCCCAACCCCCGGATTCAGCACCGCCCTCTTGAACTGCAATCTTCTTCCCGACCTCTCCGGCCTACCACCCTCACTTCCTTCCACCTATCGTATTCCCAGCACCCCTCCTCCAAATCCTCCCCCCCCCCCCCCCCCCCCCCCCCCCCTCCCCCCTACCTTTTATCACAGCCCGCCTGGCACACCAGCCTCATTCCTGAAGAAGGGCTTATGCCCGAAGCATCGATTCTCCTGCTCCTCGAATGCTACCTGGCCTGCTGTGTTTTTCTAGCGTCACATTTTTTAAACTCTGCTCTCCAGCTCTGCATTCCTTACTTTCTCCTCATGCAAGCTACATGTGTGACCTACCACAGCAAACACTTAGCCCATTCTCTTGTCAGAGGGTTATTTTACACCATGTCATTCGAACTATTGGGGAATAAGCACAAAACATCCTGACAGTTTACTTATCCAAAACAAATGTAAGTTTACTTGTCCTTAAATTTCCTTTCTTTTCCTGTGTCTCTGCAGGGAACGTGGGTCTGGTTAAGAGCAGATGAGCAGCACCTCCCAAGTATGGTTTCAAGCTGTGGTGGTGGAGTAATCAGTTTCATTACAAGCTGTGGTCAGGTGAGTGAAATTAGGCATAGGGTTGACCTTACGAAGTAAATTGGAAACCTTTTGGCATTTACTGTTCGCATTTCTATTGCCGATCATACCTCGGAATTGGAATTCAAACCGAGACGAGACACGTAGAATACTTGAATTGTCTCGGCTGAGACACAGATTTTTAAACAATGAGATGTAAAGGGATAGTAGGAGATGAAGTTCAGCAAAAGGGAAGCCTGTGGTTTATATGACTGTGTCTCTCAGGAGTGTTTTCTTTTCGACTGGTCTGCAGAGAAATCTTTAAAGTGTATGAAAAAAACTTACCTCCTCTTCAGGCAATGATTCCATATGACAGTGAATTTCGCTGGGATTGAATGTCATGACTGTGATGAGGATCCAAATTATATAATTAGGTGGTGCTGCATTAGGTGGTCCCAGTCACACAGTTAAAATTGGGGCAGGTCGAAACCTGTTCAAAATGAAGTTGGAAATGCCCATCTTCCCATAAGTTAAGCAGTGATAAAGCTGAACCTACGTTTCTACAATGCTCCTCTTCTCATTCCTTTTCGGTTAAGCTGTATACATTTTTTTTGATAACTTCAGTTGAATATATTTTACATGCATTTGAACAAATCAAAGGCTGAACAAGCATATTTATAATAGAATCTGAAAGAACCATGTGACGCTTCTGGACATGTTGGAGAATAAAAGCTGTTGAGGTCACCAGATGAGGTCTGATCTAGTACCATTTGAATAGACAAATGCGGAAGATGCGGAAAAATTGCAGATTTAGGCAGGAAGTGATTGCACAAGATGAGAAAACATTGTGGATGTAAGTATGTTCAGTAGAGCAGGAAATGGGTGAAACAATAGATCAGCCAGGTCTTGAGGATGGATTTTAGCAAGGAGTTAGAAACTGATGTTAGGGGTTGGAGAACCGTAAGTTTCCAAAGTTGTGGAGATTGAAGGGAGGATGTGTCAAATTTACAATGAATGACAATGCTAAGTATAGTGGTCTGATGTTCAGCGATAGGGTCATGATACAAGAAGACGGAGGAGAAGTGTTGGAAACTGTTGGGTGGAAGGTCTTTTTGACTTTCTAACTCTCCAGTTAGACTGATCAATTGAATATCTCCAGAAATTTTACTTCAGTCTCATTTAGTAGGGGTTGCTCTGTGACAGCTATTTCCCTGCTTGGAAATAGCTACCAAGATTCCTCATGTCGGTAGTAAGGTATTTCTGATCATTTTGTGTTGGTTTTCTTCAACTGGGTTTAAATACTATAAAAACAATGACTGCAGATGCTGGAAATCAGATTCTGGATTAGTGGTGCTGGAAGAGCACAGCAGTTCAGGCAGCATTCAAGGAGCTTCGAAATCGATGTTTCAGGCAAAGGCCCTTCATCAGGAATAAAAGCTTGAAGCGTGGAGGGATAAGCTAGAGGAGGGTGGGGGTGGGGGTGGGGAAAAAGTAGCAGAGACTACAATGGGTGAATGGGGGAGGGGATGAAGGTGATAGGTCAAGGAGGAGAGGGTGGAGTGGATAGGTGGAAAAGATAGGCAGGTAGGACAAGTCCGGACAAGTCATGGAGACAGTTACTGAGCTGGAAGTTTAGAACTAGGGTGAGGTGAGGGAAGGGGAAATGAGAAACTGTTGAAGTCCACATTGATGCCTTGGGGTTGAAGTGTCCCGAGGCGGAAGATGAGGCGTTCTTCCTCCAGGCGTCTGGTGGTGAGGGAGCGGCGGTGAAGGAGGCCCAGGACCTCCATGTCCTCGGCAGAGTGGGAGGGGGAGTTGAAATGTTGGGCCACAGGGCGGTGTGGTTGATTGGTGCGGGTGTCCCGGAGATGTTCCCTAAAGCGCTCTGCTAGGAGGCGCCCAGTCTCCCCAATGTAGAGGAGACTGCATCGGGAGCAACGGATACAATAAATGATATTAGTGGACACTGTTTTGATCACACAGCATTGCCCTTTGATGTGAAGGGCAGTGCTTGTCACTCGCCACTCTGGTGTTTTCCTCTCTTCCTGGTGGTGGAAATTGAATAAAGATTGGTGCACTTTGTGTCTTTCACTGTGTTTCACACCTGCACACACACACCATGGGTGCTGGGGGAAAATAAGTGTGGGGGTAAAAAAAAAGAAAAAAAAGCAAAAAAAAAAAGAAAAAAAAATAAATAGCAGAAAAAAAAGAGAAAAAAAAATAAAAAAAGAAAACAAAAAAAAACCAAAAATAAAACTTTGGATGTGGAAGGCTCCTTTAGGACCTTGGATAGAGGTGAGGGAGGAGGTGTGGGCGCAGGATTTACGGTTCCTGCGGTGGCAGGGGAAAGTGTCAGGATTGGAGGGTGGGTTGTTTGGGGGCGTGGACCTGACCAGGTAGTCGCGGAGGGAACGGTCTTTGCGGAAGGCGGAAAGGGGTGGGGAGGGAAATATATCCCTGGTTGTGGGGTCTTTTTGGAGGTGGCGGAAATGTCGGCGGATGATTTGGTTTATGCGAAGGTTGGTAGGGTGGAAGGTGAGCACCAGGGGCGTTTTGTCCTTATTACGGTTGGAGGGGTGTGGTCTGAGGGCGGAGGTGCGGGATGTGGACGAGATGCGTTGGAGGGCATCTTTAACCACGTGGGAAGGGAAATTGCGGTCTCTAAGGAAGGAGGCCCTCTGGTGCGTTCTGTGGTGAAACTGGTCCTCCTGGGAGCAGATCCGGCGGAGGCGGAGGAATTGGGAATACGGGATGGCATTTTTGCAGGAGGTAGGGTGGGAAGAGGTGTAATCCAGGTAGCTGTGGGAGTCGGTGGGTTTGTAAAAAATGTTAGTGTCAAGTCGGTTGTCAGTAATGGAGATGGAGAGGTCCAGGAAGGGGAGGGAGGTGTCAGAGATGGTCCAGGTAAATTTAAGATCAGGGTGGAATGTGTTGGTGAAGTTGATGAATTGCTCAACCTCCTCGCGGGATCACGAGGTGGTGCCAATGCAGTCGTTAATGTAGTGGAGGAAGAGTGGGGTGTTCCTGGACTAGGGGGATAGGACAGTGTTGAGGCAGGTAGAGATGGGTTCAGTGGGGTAGGAGCATGCTGAGACAATGGGTCGGCCAGGGTGGTCAGGCTCGTGGATCTTGGGAAGGAGGTAGAACTGGGCAGTGCAGGGTTCCCGGACTATGAGGTTGGAGGCAGTGGATGGGAGATCCCCTGAGGTGATGAGGTTCTGTATGGTCTGGGAGATGATGGTTTGGTGATGGGGGGTGGGGTCATGGTTGAGGGGGCAGTAGGAAGAGGTGCCCTCGAGTTGACGTTTGGCTTCAGCGGTGTAGAGGTCAGTTCGCCAGACGACCATTGCGCCCCCTTTATCCACTGGCTTGATGGTGAGGTTGGGATTGGGGCAGAGGGATTGGAGGACTGCGCGTTGTGAGGGTGAGAGGTTGGAGTTGGGGAGGGAGGTAGACAGGTTGAGGCGGTTAATGTCCCGGCGTCAGTTGGAAATGAAGAGGTCGAGGGCAGGTAATAGGCCAGCGCGGGGTATCCAGGTGGATGCAGTGTGTTGGAGGTGGGCGAAGGGGTCCTTGGAAGGTGGGCGGGAGTCCTGATTGTGTTGACACTGACATTTTTTACAAACCCACAGACTCCCACAGCTACCTGGATTACACCTCTTCCCACCCTACCTCTTGCAAAAATGCCATCCCATATTCCCAATTCCTCCGCCTCCGCCGGATCTGCTCCCAGGAGGACCAGTTCCACCACAGAATACACCAGATGACCTCCTTCAGAGACCGCAATTTCCCTTCCCACGTGGTTAAAGATGCCCTCCAATGCATCTCGTCCACATCCCGCACCTCCGCCCTCAGACCCCACCCGTCCAACCGTAACAAGGACAGAACCCCCCTGGTGCTCACCTTCCACCCTACAAACCTTCGCATAAACCAAATCATCCGCCGACATTTCCATTATCTCCAAAAAGATCCCACTACCAGGGATATATTTCCCTCCCGACCCCTTTCCACCTTCCGCAAAGACCGTTCCCTCCGCGACTACCTGGTCAGGTCCACACCCTCAAACAGCCCACCCTCCAATCCTGGCACTTGCCCCTGCAACCGCAGGAACTGTAAAACCTGCGCCCACACCACCTCCCTCACCTCTATCCAAGGCCCTAAAGGAGCCTTCCACATCCATCAAAGTTTCACCTGCACATCCACTAAAATCATTTATTGTATCTGTTGCTCCCGATGCAGTCTCCTCTACATTCGGGAGACTGGGCGCCTCCTAGCAGACCGCTTTAGGGAACATCTCCGGGACACCCGCACCAATCAACCACACCGCCCCGTGGCCCAACATTTCAACTCCCCCTCCCACTCTGCCGAGGACATGGAGGTCCTGGGCCTCCTTCACCGCCGCTCCCTCACCACCAGACGCCTGGAGGAAGAACGCCTCATCTTCCGCCTCGGGACACTTCAACCCCAAGGCATCAATGTGGACTTCAACAGTTTCTCATTTCCCCTTCCCTCACCTCACCCTAGTTCTAAACTTCCAGCTCAGTAACTGTCTCCATGACTTGTCCGGACTTGTCCTACCTGCCTATCTTCTTTTCCACCTATCCACTCCACCCTCTCCTCCTTGACCTATCACCTTCATCCCCTCCCCCACTCACCCATTTTGCTCTATGCTACTTTCTCCCCACCCCCACCCTCCTCTAGCTTATCTCTCCACGCTTCAGGCTCACTGCTTTTATTCCTGATGAAGTGCTTTTGCCCGAAACGTCGATTTCGAAGCTACTTGGATGCTGCCTGAACTGCTGTGCTCTTCCAGCACCACTAATCCAGAATTTAAATACTGTAAGACATGTTCAGCTGATTGGCTGAAAAACATCTTAAGCATTCCTGGTATGATAGCAATTATAACGTAATAGTAGAATTGCAAAGTCTACTATTAGCAAAACTGGTCAGCAGAGTTTTAGTAAGCAGCAGTGGATGACCTAAATTTCAAATCGTAGAATTTGAGGGCGGGCAACTCTGGACTCAACTGGTGTCCTCAACTAGTAACAAGAGTTAGTCCAGAGGTATGAGGAAAGGTGTCGAAAGCAGACTGGGAAGGTAGACTGAAGGGCAAGTCAGTGGATTAGCAGGGCATGGAGCAGGTGTACGCAATTCAGCCCCTTGAACATGGTTTGCCATTTAGTACAATAATAGCTGATTTCATCTTGAACTCAACACCATTTTCCTAATCATTCTCCTGTCCTCGAATTTACTTCATGCCCTGGCTTCACTGAAGTAGTGAATTCCAGATTTCACAACCCTTTTGAGAGACATAATTCCTCCTCGTCTCCTATTGAAATTTGTTACCCTATTCTGAAACTTTGACCCCTCATTGTAGACTGCCTCGAGGCTGCAGCTGCATAGGCAGATGTTTTATTCTGGTTAAAAAGAAGGAACTGATTAGCATGATTAACAATCTGTGGTTAGCAAAACTGGTCAGCAGAGTTTTAGTAAGCAGCAGTGGATGACCTAAATTGGTTTTCTCCCTCTGTATTCGTGTTTAATGAAAGTCATAGTCATAGTGTTGTACAGCACTGAAACAGAACCTTCTGTCCATGTCGACCAGGTAGTCTAAATTAATTTAGTCCGATTTGCCAGTGTATAAAAACAGACAGCATGAATTTCAATGCATTTATAAAATGCGAATGGCTAAAATTAAGTGTGGGACATTTGGAAGATGCAACTGGGGAATCTGTAATGCGGACCAGAAACAGCAGATAATTTAGAACAATATTTTGCATTGGGCTTGGTGTGAAATACACAACATACATTCCAAAGATAACAGATAAGCAAGGTGCTACTGGGTGTTAAGATCTTGTAACTGTCTCTACCTAATAAGGGGTTAAGTATTGACACACCAAGGAGACTTGAGGCATACATGTCACCAGTGAGTGTTCTGTGTGCAAGGGTGATTTTTATTTTCGATTTCCCCCTAGAAATGTGAGTATAGTTGGCTCTGCTAGCCATTATTGCCTATCCCTTTGTTGCCTTTGAGAAGTTGATGGGGTGCTGACCTCTTGGACAGGTGCTGTAATTAGACTCACAGTTGTGTTAAGAAGGGAATTCCAGGATTTGGACCAAATAACTATGCATTGGGATTTCACCAAGCATGCTGTATGCTTTCTTCACCACCATTTGTGTTGCTTCTTTCAGGGAACTGTAGACCTGTATGCCTTGATCTGTTGGTATGTTGATGAGACTAAGGGTTCTACCATTTACTGTACACTTCCCTCCAGCATTTGTTTTTTCAAATGCAACATGAAATTCATCTGCCATTTCTCTGCTCAAGTCTCCAGCCTGTTGTACTGTCTCCTCTGGTAATCCTATCCACAGCTCCCCATTCTTTGTGCCATCAGCCAACTTATTAATCAGGACACCTCCATTCTCATCCAAATCATTTATGTACAAAACAAACAACAGGGGTCCCAGCACTGATCCCAGTGGAACACCACTGGAACTGCTGTAATATACACAGGCGCTGCTATGCTGTGTAATACACACAGGGTCTGATGTTCTCTATAATGTACAAAGCGACTGCTCTTCTGAGTTATGTACTCAGAGACTGCTGTTCAGTATAATACAATCAGAGAAACACCATTCCACTGCTCCTGTGTTTTCTATGACTAAGCCAGTTACCAACTCATTATGGATCCCATGTGACTTCACCTTCGCCATGAGGAATCTTGGCAAAGGTCCTTGAGCAGTCCATCCAAACAACATCAACCACCCTGCCCATATCAATCATCCTCAAATAAATTCCAATCAAGGTTGTAAGGCATGACCTTCCCCATGCAGTCATGTCACCTACCATTAATATGTCCATATTTTTCCAAATGTCAAAGTAAATCCTATCCCTAAGAATCTTACTGTTTGGTGGCTTCACCAGGTTAACACCTATTTTCAGGTGTGCTTGGTGCTACTGTGTGCCGTCCTGCACACTCTCATTGAACCAGGATTGGTCCCCTGGCTTGATGGTAATGATTGAGTGGCGTATATATCGGGCCATGAGGTTACAGATTGTGCTGGATACAATTCTGCCACTGTTGATGTTCCACAGCACCCCCTATGGGTGCTCAGTCTTGAGTTAGATTCAGGACTACAGCACAGAATCAAAGCCAACAGTCCAGCCAGTCCATGCTGACCATAATCTCAAATAAAACTCATCCTACCTGCTTGTGCTCAGCCTATATCCCTCTAAACATTTGTTATTCATGTGCTAGTTTTTAGATCTGTTTGAAATCTATTGCATTTAGCATGTTGATAGTGCCACACAACATGATTGGTGTTATTCTCAACGTGTAGGTGGGACTGTGCAGTAGTCACTTTTAACAATCCGACCTTGGACAGATGCATCTGCAGCTGGCAGATTGGTAAGGTTGAGGTCAAGTATGTTTTTCTATTTGATACCCAGTCTAGCAGCAATATCCTTCAGGACTCGTTGTGGTCGACATTGAAATCCCCCTCTGAGAACATTTGTGCCCTTGCCATCCTCAATGCTCCTTCCAAGTTTTGCTCAACATTGAGGATTACTGATTCATCAGCTGAGGGAGGATGGTATGTGGTAATCAGCAGGAAGCTTCCTTGCCCATGTTTAACCCAAAACCATGAAACTTCTTGGGGTCTCGAATTGATGTCGAAGACTCCCAGGGCAACTCTCTCCCAACTGTATACCACTGTTCCAACACCTCTGCTGGGTTTGTCCTGGTGAAGCCACCCAACAGCATAAGCAAGAGTTTGACAGAGCTCTGCGAACCCACAACCAACTGATCTGATCTAAGCTCTGTCGTCCTGTCATATCCAGTTGTCAGGGATGGTGATAGTGTCCGGGACATTGCCTGTAAGGTATGATTCCATGAGTATGACTGTTGGTTGACGAGTCTGTGACACAGCTCTCCCAATTTTGGCATTAGCCCCCAGATGTTAGTAAGGAGTTTGCAGGGTTGACGGGGCTGTTTCTGCCATTATGTTTTCCTGTGCCAAAGTTGATGCCAGATGATCCATCTAAGTTAATTTCTGTGAGACTTCATAGCGATTGGTATAACTGAATAGCTTGCTCAGGGCATTTGTGGGAAATTGAGAGTCAAATACAATGCTGTTGATCTGGCGTCACATGGAGGCCAAATCAGGGGAGGATGACTGATTTCTTTCCCTGAAGGACATGAGTAAACCAAATGGGCTTTTCTGGCAATCGATAATGGATTCATGGTCACCTTTGATTCTTAATTGCAATGTTTTAAAAAAAAAATTCAAACTCCACCATCTGTCGTGGTGGAATTCGAATTTAGGTCGTCGGAACGTGAGCTGAGTTTCTGGGTTATTGTGGTAATAATAAGTCCACTGTGCCTTGCTGTTGCCTGAAAGACTGCCCATTATCCTCAACTCTGAAACTGAAGGTTTATTTCATCAGTCATCCAGCCTGAAGTATAAGTCTCTCTCTCTCTCTCTCACAGACACTCCTAGCCCCCCACCCCAGATATATATATTTACACACACACAGACACACAGACACACACACACATATTTGTGGGGTGAATTTGTGCTTGTAGACTTATATTGTACTTTGCTCAAAAACTGCATGAATCCATGTAAGACTCCATGTCATTCTTTTAGATTAGGATTGGTCTAAACATTATGGCACAGACAACAGAACACAGGGGGCTAACTCCTTCAATATCTTATCTGGCTTTCACCAATTGTTACAGTTAACCTGAGAATGTAACTTTTTAAAAGGTTTTGTGATTTATGTATGAAAGAAGTGAAACTATCATGGTTATTCTAACAGATGTGACTTAACAAACCATCAAGGTATTTTTCAATGTATAATTTCAGTTACGTCACATTGTAAACTTTTGCTATAAATTCTGTGTCTTAGAATCTTATTCTCCACAACCACCTGATGAAGGAGCATCACTCCGAAAGCTAGTGCTTTCAATTAAACCTGTGGGGCTATAACCTGGTGTTGTGTGATTTTTAACTTTGTACACCCCAGTCCAACACTGGCATCTCCAAATCATAACATTTACAGCTGTATACAGAGAAACAGCAATTTACAAGGGAAAGGAGTGACAAAGTCAGACCCCAAACCCTACTGTTCAACCAGTTTTCAGGGAAATGAGGGCAAACCTCAAATCCCAGTTTCAGTCATCACAAAACAGTAACAATGGCAAATACATATAAGACAGTCCAATTACACTAAGAAAGTGCATAAAATACAGACCCCCAGCCATCCCTCCCACCTTCCAGCCACTCGAAGGCAGCCCGCCCCTATGCTAGTCGGTGGCTTTATTTGTTTTGTTTTGAGTGTCAGACAGGTAATCTGTTTAAACAGATTATGGAAAGATGTAGGTGGTGGTGATAGGGGCTTTTTAATTTTCTCAACGTTGAATGGGATTCACTTGGTATTAGAGGTTTAGATGGAGTAGAATGTGCACGGAGCATCCAGGAGGGTTTTCTAGAGCAGTATGTAAATAGTCCAACTTAGGAAGGGTCCGTACTGGACCAAGTGTTGGGGAATGAGCCCGGTCAGCTGGTTGAAGTTTCAGTAGGGGATGACTTTGGAAATACTGATCACAATTCCCTATGTTTTAGAATACTCATGGCGAAAGAGGAGAGTGATCCTGAAGAGAGACTGCTAAATTGGGGGAAGGCCAATTATGGCAAAATTTGGCAGGAGCTGGGGAATGTGGATTGGGAGCAGCTGTTTGAAGGTAAATCCACATTTGATATGTGGGAAACTTTTAAAGAAAGGTATATTAGAGTGTAGGACAGGCATGTTCCTGTGAAAATGAAGGATAGAAATGGCAAGATCAGGGAACCGTGGATGGCAGGTGAAATCATGAGACTAACTAAGAGGAAAAAAGAAACATACATAAGGTCTAGGTGACTGAAAACAGACAAAGCTTTGGATAAATATCGGGAAAGTAAGACCAATCTGAAACGAGCAATTAAGAGGCTAAAAGGGGAAATGAAATTTCTTTAGCAAACAGGGTTACGGAAAATCCCAAATCTTTTCATTCATATATAAGGAGCAAGAGGGTAACTAGAGAAAGAGTTGGCCCACTCAAGGACAAAGGAGGAAAGTTGTGTGTGGGGTTAGAACAGTTGAGATTCTTAATGAGGACTTTGCGTCGTGTATTCACTGAGGAGAGGGACATGACGGATGTTGAGGTTAGGGATAGATGTTTGATTACTCTAGGTCAAGACAGCATAAGAAGGGAGGAAGTATTCTAAAAGACATTAATGTGGACAAGTCCCCAGGTCTGGATGGGATCTATCCCAGAGGGAAGAGAGAGAGGAAATAGCTAGGGCCTTAACAGCTATCTTTTGCAGCATCCTTGAACAAGGGTGAGGTCCTGGGAGACTGGAGAATTGTGAATGTTGGCCCCTTGTTGAACAAGGGTAGCAGGGATAATCCAGATAATTATAGATCGGTGAGCCTGATGTCAGTTGGCTCATATATTGTCATTTAGATTAGATTAGATTACCTACAGTGTGGAAACAGGCCCTTCGGCCCAACAAGTCCACACCGACCCTCCGAAGAGCAACCCATCCAGCCCCATTACCCTACACTAACACTATGGGCAACTTAACATGGCCAATTCACCTAACCTGCACATTTTTGGACTGTGGGAGGAAACCGGAGTACCTGGAGGAAACCCACGCAGACAGGGGGCGAATGTGCAAACTCCACACACAGTTGTCTGAGGTGGGAATTGAACCCGGGTCTCTGGCACTGTGAGGCAGCAGTGCTAACCACTGTGCCACATGGACTTCAGTAAGGCGTTGATCAGTTTCCCCATAGGCTGATGGAGAAAGTGAAGTCGCATGGGGTTCAGGGTGTTCCAACAGGATAAATAGAGAACTGGCTGGGCAGCAGGAGACCAATTAGTTGCAGAAGGGAGTTTCTTAAAATGGAGAACTGACCAGTGGTGTTCCACAGAGATCCACGTTAGGACCACTATTGTTAGTGATATACGCAAGTGATCTGGAGGAAGATACAGGTGGTCTGATTCGCAAGTTTGCAGATGACACTAAGATTGATGGAGCAGCAGATGGTGAAAGGGCTATCAGAGAATGCAGAATATAAATATAAAAAGTGTTGGGCGGAGAAATGGCAGATGGAGTTCAATCCAGGTAAATGCGAGTTGATGCATTTTGGAAGATCCAATTCTCGAGTGAACTATAAGGTAAATGGAAAAGCCCTGGGGAAAATTGATGTACAGAGAGATCTGGGTGTTCAGGCCCATTGTACTGTGAAGGTGGCAACGCAGGTCAGTAGAGTGGTCAGAAGGCAGATGCCACGCTTTCTTTTGTTGAATGGGATATTGAGTGTAAGAGTTGGCAGGTCATCTTACAGTTGATTTGGCCAAATTTGGGATATTGCGTACAGTTCTGGTTGCCACATTGCCAAAAGGATGTGAATGTTTTTGGAGAGGGTGCAGAGGAGGTTCACCAAGATGTTGACTGGTCTGGAGTGTGCTCGCTATGAAGAGAGGTTGAGTGGTTAGGATTATTTTCTTTAATAGACAGAGGTTGACGAGGGACCTGATTGAGGTCTACAAAATCATGGGAGGTATAGACAGGATGGATAGCAAGAAGCTTTTTCCCAGAGTGGGGGACTCAGTTACTAGGGGTCACAAATTCAAGGTGAGAGGGGAAAAGTTTAAGGGAGCTATGAGTGGAAAGTTCTTTACACAGAGGGTGGTGGGTGTCTGGAACGTTTTGCCAGCGGAGGCAGGCACAATAGTGTCATTTTAAGATCTATCTAGATAGATACATGAATGGGCAGGGACAGAGGAAAATAGGTGACAGGTTTAGGTAGAGGATCGGTATCCGCACAGGCTTGAAAGGCTGGAGGGCCTGTTGTGCTGTAATTTTATTTGTTGTTTGTTCTTACAAACAGAGTTTAGTGGATCTATACAGACCTGGACATTTTAGCTTATTTCAAGTTAACTAAGACTTAACTCTGAATAAACACACGTAGAAAGATGTGGGTTTGATTCCAGTCTTGGGTGATTGTCTGTCTGTCTGTCTGTCCAGTATTTGAACCTTAGAACATAGAACATTGAAAAATACAGCGCAGTACAAGCCCTTTGGCCCTTGATGTTGTGCTGATCCAAGCCCACCTAACCTACACTCACCCACTATCCTCTATATGCCTATCCAATGCCCGTTTAAATGCCCATAAAGAGGGAGAGTCCACCACTGCTACTGGCAGGGCATTTCATGAACTCACGACTCGGTGAGTAAAGAATCTACCCCTAACATTTGTCCTATACCTACCACCCCTTAATTTAAAGCTATGCCACCTTGTAATAGCTGACACCATACGTGGAAAAAGGTTCTCATGGTCAACCCTATCTAAACCCCTAATCATCTTGTACACCTCTATCAAGTCACCCCTAAACCACCTTTTCTCCAATGAAAACAGCCCCAAGTGCCTCAGCCTTTCCTCTTACGATCTTCCTACCATGCCAGGCAACATCCTCGTAAACTTCCTCTGCACCCGTTCCAGTGCCTCCACATCCGTCCTATAGTATGGCGACCAAAACTGCACACAATACTCCAGATGCGGCCGCACCAGAGTCTTATACAACTGCAACATGACCTCAGGACTCCGGAACTCAATTCCTCTACCAATAAAGCCCAGTACGCCATATGCCGCCTTCACCGCACGATTTACCTGGGTGGCAACTTTCAGAGATCTGTGTACATGGACACCAAGATTCCTCTGCTCATCCACGCTACCAAGTATCCGACCATTAGCCCAGTACCCCATCTTTTTGTTACTCATACCAAAGTGAATCACCTCACACTTACCCACATTGAACTCCATTTGCCACCTTTCTGCCCAGCTCTGCAGCTTATCTATATTCTGCTGTAACCTGACACATCCTTCCTCACTGTCAACAACTCCACCGACTTTCGTATCATCCGCAAACTTGCTCACCCAACCTTCTAGCCCCTCCTCCAGGTCATTTATAAAAATGACAAACCGCAATGGTCCCAAAACAGATCCTTGCGGAACACCGCTAGTAACTGCACTCCAAGATGAACCTTTACCATCAACTACTACCCTCTGTCTTCTTCCAGCCAGCCAATTCCTAATCCAAACCTCCAACTCACCCTCAATGCCATACCTCTGTATTTTTTGCAGTAGCCTACCATGGGGAACCTTATCAAACGCCTTCCTAACATCACATCTACTGCTTTACCCTCGTCCACCTCCTTAGTCACCTTCTCAAAGAATTCAATAAGGTTTGTGAGACATGATCTGCCCTTCACAAAGCCACGCTGACTGTCCTTGATCACATTATTCCTATCCAGATGTTCATAAATCCTATCCCTTACAATTCTCTCTAAGACTTTGCCCACAACAGAAGTGAGACTCACCGGCCTAGGGTTATCCCTACTCCCTTTCTTGAACAAGGGAACCACATTTGCTATCCTCCAGTCTTCTGGCACTATTCCTGTAGACAGCGAGGACATAAAAATCAAGGCCAATGGCTCTGCAATCTTCTCCCTTGCTTCCCAGAGAATCCTAGGATAAATGCCATCAGGCCCATGGGACTTATCTATTTTCACCCTTTCCAGAATTTCCAACATCTCTTCCCTACATACCTCAAAGCCGTCCATTCTAATTAATTGTGACTCAGTCTTCACATCGGCAACAATGTCCTGTTCCTGAGTGAATACTGACGAAAAGTATTCATTCAGTGTCTCCCCAATCTCTTCAGCCTCCACACGCAACTTCCCACTACTATCCTTGACTGGACCTATTCCTACCCTAGTCATTCTTTTATTCCTGACATACCTATAGAAAGCCTTTGGGTTTTCCCTAATCCTACCAACTAAGGACTTTTCATGTCCCCTCCTTGCTGCTCTTAGCTCTCTCTTCAGATCCTTCCTGGCTACCTTATAACTCTCAATCGCTCCAATTGAACCTTCACGCCTCATCTTTACATAGGCTGCCCTCTTCCCTTGAACAAGGGATTCCAATTCCTTATTAAACCACGGCTCCATCACACGACCCTTTCCTCCCTGCCTGACAGGTACATACTTATCAAGGACACTCAATAGTCGCTCCTTGAACAAGCTCCACATATCGATTGCGCCCTTCCCTTGAAGCCTACTTTTCCAAGCCACGCATCCTAAGTCGTGTCTCACCGCATCATAATTTCCCTGCCCCCAGCTATAACTCTTGCCCTGCAGTGCACACTTATCCCTCTCCATCACTCGAGTAAAAGTCACCGAATTGTGGTCACTGTCCCCAAAGTGCTCACCTACCTCCAATTCTAACACCTGGCCTGATTCGTTACCCAGAACCAAATCCAGTATAGCCTCACCTCTTGTTGGCCTGTCTACATATTGTGTCAGGAAATCCTCCTGCACACATTGGACAAACACCGACCCATCTAACGAACTCGAGCTATAGCTTTCCCAGTCAATATCTGGGAAGTTAAAGTCCCCCATAACAACCACCCTATTACTTTTACTCTTCTCCTGAATCATCCTCGCAATCCTTTCTTCTACGTCTCTAGGACTATTAGGAGGCCTGTAGAAAACTCCTAACAGGGTGACCTCACCTTCCCTATTCCTAACCTCAGCCCAAACTACCTCAGATGGCGAGTCTTCATCCATCGTCCTTTCCACTGCTGTAATACTATCTTTGACAAGCAATGCCACACCTCCTCCTCTTTTACCCCCACCTCTGACCCTACTAAAACATTTAAACCCTGGAACCTGCAACAGCCATTCCTGTCCCTGTTCTACCCATGTCTCCGTAATAGCCACAACATCGAAATCCCAGGTACCAACCCACGCTGCAAGTTCACCTACCTTATTTTGTATACTTTTTGCATTGAAGTATACACACTTCAAGCCACTTTCCTGTTTACAGTCACCCTCCTTTGGGATTGATGCCATGTTCCTAACCTCCCTACACTCCACGTTGGCCATGCTAAATTGCCCGATAGTGTCCAGAGATGTGCATGCTAGGTACATTAGCCATTGTCAATGCAAAGTTAAAAATCGCACAGCACCAGTGTGTATTCCAACAGGTTTATTTGGAAGCAATAGCTTTTGGAGTGCTGCTCTAAAATGCAGTGATAGTAAATGCAGAGTTACAGGGACAGCTTACTCGGCTGGGTCCTTTCCAATTAGGAACTCTAAAGACACTCAATGTTTCTCTTCATCACTGGAGATGTGAGCAGGACGTCCAACCAGCATTGTTATAGACGACGTGGTATAGGCTCCTCTATTTGAGGCAAACTGCCTGTGAAAGGGAATCAGTACATAAAAATGTCTTTAGTTTTTCATGGAATGTCCGCATTGCTGCTTCGACATTTATAGCCCACCTTTAAATTCCCCTGGAGAAGGTGATGGTGAGCTGCCTGTTGGGATGTAAAGACATCTACCATGCTTTTACAAAGGGAGCTCCAGAATCTTGACCCAGAAACTGAAGCAACAGTGATTTCGTTCCAAGGAAAGACAATGGTTAACTAGCTGGTTGGTTTGTTTTCAAATCTGCTGCCCTGTCTTTCAAGATGGTGGTGTTGAGTTTGGAGTTATTGCAGTGCACCTTGCAAATGGTATGCACTACTGTCGTTGTGTGTAGGTGGTGAAGATGGGTATGAACAGATTGCAGTACTGAGTAATGGCTTAAGAGGATTCTGGGAAGGTTTTTCCTTCCTGCTAGCAGCGTATAAAAGGGAGGCAGGTTGTTGGGGGAGCTGTCATTTTGGACGGGGGCTGTGAGGGCTAAGTGCTGCTGTTGAGGCCCAAGTATGGGCTTGAGTTCATGGTTGGCCTTTGCTGAGGAAGGTGAGCAGCATTGAGGTACCACAAGACCAGGGAAGTGGGTGCAGGTCCTGGAAGGGACAAAGTCACAGCAACACCCTAGATAAGTGGTGCCACGATTTGTGGTGTTGTACAGCAGTGAGGGTCAAAATGTAAGTGAGCAATGGTAACTGGGAACTCTTATGATCACACACCCAGGCATTTCTATGACTGCAAGCAAAACTATAGGATGTTGTGATCTCTGCCTGGTATCAGGCTCCAGGATGTCTCTGAGCAGGCATAGGACATTCTGAAAGGTAAGCACTCTAAGGTGGTTGTCCAAGTTGGTGCTAACGACATAAGCAGAAAGGCTCTGCAAATGGGATTTACAATGTTAGGTAGGAGGTTGAAAAACACAACCTCTGGGTGGTAAACTAGAGATTACTCTCTGTGCCATGTGCTTGTGGTGCCTGAAATAGGAAGATAATCCAGTTGTCAGCCTGTCGAAAGAGCTTGTGTAGCAGGGTGGGCTTCAGATATCTTGGTCAGTGAGATATTTTTCCAGGGCAGGTTGGACCTAAACTGGAGGGGCCCCAGTATCCTTGCAGGGATGTTTGCCAATGTCAGGATGTTTAAACTAATGTGGCGGATAGGTTAATAACCTGAGCAGTAGGTCATGTGGAGTGATTTGGACTTTAAAGTGTGTAAGTCTTATGGGAAAAAAAGACAGGGCCAGGTTAATGAACATGACCGGGCTGGTGGTTTGAAGTGTATTTTAATGCAAGGTGTATAATAGGTAATACAGGTAAGCTTAGAGCCTGGATTAACAAATGGAACAATGATGTTGTAGTCATTACAGAAACTTAGTTGAGAGAAGGACTGGACTGTCAACATTCCAGGGTTTAAGACATTTCAGATCTGATCCCAAAGGATGTGAAGGCGGTAGGGAGGTTGCATTGCTCATTAAAAAGAATGTCACATTATATGAGCGCAGAGCTACAAAATGGTGCTTGATGACACACATGGACATAAACGTGCCACTTCACAATATGTAAAATTCTGACTCCATGACACTTTCCATCCAATGTTTAAATAAAACTTGTTATGTCAAAAAATTTTCAGGAACCTTCACGGTGGCTGTGTATTCAGGTAGATAAGGGTTTAAGGGAGTGCCTGTTTATTGGCATCTTAGCTGACTAAATAGTTACACCCAATCAAAGGCTAATTTCGTGTTCACTTCTAATCGATATGTAGTGAGACCCACCATCATGCATCAAAGGTAGAGGCAGTGTTTTATTCACTTGTGCCAAATGGAAAAGGTGCATTACATAACGTACAGATTACAGGAATGTAGGATGCAGACATTGTAAAACTGTTTTCCGAAACTGACATAACAAAGCAAAGTATGTTTTCAAATCGTGGAAGTGCAGGATTCAGATCTTGATGGTTTGGAAATATTCTCTAATCTTCATGATGCTATGCATGTATGGTTGGTAATCCAAACTGGGGAAGATCTCCAAGGAAAAGAAAAACCGAAACAATTTCTTTAGTACCGTTAGCAGTTCTCTTCTCTGAAGTTCTTATCAACTGAAGCTGTTTGATTTTAAATTCCAAAAAACTTCAGAATAGTTTGGAAATATTTTCTCCACACTTTCTGCTCAATTTATAATCAGGGGTTGTGGTTAGAAGGTTACTGTCTCCAAGCCTTTTGGACTTTTATTCACATAACTTGTATAAATCTGTGTATTAACTCGTGAAATTCTTGGTGGACTATTATCCGAACAGTTGTAGCAAGATAATCCTTTGTGATGGACTCTGCTATTGTCTCATGTCACAAAAGAGTTTTTAAGACCGAGATCACAGGTTTTTCTGGGGTGGGGGCTCAGGTAGTAACTTAATCTAAAACCCATACTCTATCCCTGAAGAAACTAATGCCCTTCTTGGCATACCAGTGACCAAGTCAATAGCAAGAATTTGAGGCTTGGGAAGAAGGAAATTGCTCATGTATGGAGCCCCTAGACGAGATCCTCACTGATTCTACAGCTTTTGAGAGTGATTAGATTAGATTAGATTCCCTACAATGTGGAAACCGACCCTTTTGGCCCAACAAGTCCACACCGGCCCTCCAAAGAGTAACCCACCCAGACCAATTTCCCTCTGAGTAACACTGTGGACAATTTAGCATGGCCAATTCACCTCTAATCTGCACATCTTTGGACTGTGGGACACTGGGAGAATGCGCAAACTCCACACAGACAGTCGCCCAGGCTGGAATCGAACCCGGGTCCCTGGACTGTGAGACATCAGTGCTAACCACTGAGCCCCTGTGTTTAGCAAGTATAAAATCCATGGAATGTCAATGCTTGGAGCAGTGCAGTTTCTGCCAGCACTTTGGAGTAAAACGCATTGCATGTGAGATTCTCATTCTGAAATGAAAATGAAAGAAATGTTAATTATAGTTGCCCTATTCATTGTTCACACTCAAATGCAACTGTAACATCCAACATGTTTGCATTTGATTGGTTTACATATTAATTTTTGTTTTTATTTGTTTTAAACAGGTGTTAACTTATAAATTAAATACCTTAACCAGGGACAAAGTGGTGACCATGCATCCAACTAGTATTGAAGGTGTTGAGGATATGGCAACCTTGGCACAGCTGCATGAAGGGTCAATCATGCATAATTTACACATTCGATATAAAAAGGACAACATATATGTAAGTTTAAATTGACATAGCTGGGATTGCAAGCCAATGATCGCTGTTGCATAGACATGATGAACGATTTTAATTAATTATTCAAAACGTTTAAAGTGGATGTGGGCATCTGTATGATAAGTTCATGGTAGCCTCATCATGATTGTGTAATGTGTAAATTGGGCAGGACAGGTAATCTTGACAGCACTTGCAAATGATTGCCCTTAAAGCTAGTGTACCTTTTGACAAGTCATGACTGCTTGCATGTAAGGCAAGTGGCAGGAAATTTGTGTCAAGCAAGCTCCCATGGGAAAGAAACGATATTCTGATTTTAGTGGTATCGATTGTGGATTAGGAGAAAGTGAGGATTGCAGATGTTGGAGATCAGAGTTGAATATGCGTTGCTGGAAAAGCGCAGCAGGTCAGGCAGCATCCAAGGAACAAGAGACTCGACATTTCAGGCATGAGCCCTTCAGGAATGAGGAGAGTGTGCCAAGCAAGCTAAGATAAAGGGTAGGGAGGAGGGACTTGGGGGAGGGGCGTTGGAAATGCGATAGGTGGAAGGAGGTTAAGGTGAGGGTGATAGGCTGGAGTGGGGGTGGGGGTGGGGGTGCTGAGTTTGAGGGTTGGGACTGAGACAAAGTGGGGGGAGGGGAAATGAGGAAACTGGAGAAATCTGAGTTCATCCCTTGTGGATTAGTATTGACCACAGTGACACTTGACAGTTTGTCAAACTACCAGAGAAAAAGCAAAACAAAGACCTGATATGTGCATCTTAGAGAGCAGATGGCAGGGGGGGAGGCGGGGTGGGTCAGGATTTAAAATCAGATTTAAAAGTGCCTCGAATTGCAGAGCGCACCTTCAGTACTGACCTTGCGTCTCGTCTGGATAATTGTACTCCAATATCTGTGGCGGACTTAAACCCCAAAATTTCTCTTTACAGATGAGTGTCACCAACTGATCTGACTCTCAAAGGAGCATAATGAAATAATTGTGCACTGTTCTGTAATAGATTTAAGTTTATAAACAGCACAGTATTTTCCTTAAGCGATGGATTTTTGCAATTAAAATTGCAGGATGTAGGACAGTATCTTATACAATATGGGCTATGGCTGAGTGTGAGGTAGAATCAAGCAAAATGTTTAGCAACACCCATCAAGGTAATTTCATGGTATATTGTATGCTTTTCTCAAGCAGTGTTGTATGTAGTGGTGAATTCCCAATAGGTGTTTATCATGGCTTGTTAAATGCCTTGTTAACAGTATAATCTGCTGCAGGTTGTAGTCTGACTTAACTTGTCGTACAAGCTAGACCTCAGAATAACTTGATATAGAAACCAGTGTAGGTTCTTGGTGGCTTTAACTCGCCAGCTCACCAAAAATGTGTTTTGGCACACTGGCCTTCATCAGCCAGGGCATTGAGTATAGAAGTTGGGAAGTTATGTTGTAGTTGTACAGAATGTTGATGAGGCCGCACTTGTGTTCGGTTTTGGTCACTTGGTATGGGAAGCATGTTATCAGACTGCAAAGAGTGCAGAAGCAATTTGCAAGGAAGTTGTCAGGACTCCACGTTATGAGTTATAGGGAGAGGGTGGACAAGCTAGGACCTTTTTTTCTTTACAGTGTGAGAGACCAAGGGAGGATTTTGTAGATGTGTATAAGGTTGTGAGAAGCATGGATAGGGCGAATGCACTCAGTCTTTTTCCCAGGGTTGGGAAATTGACTCGAGGGCATCAGTTTAGGGTTAGATGTGAAAAAAATAAAAGGCAATCTGAGGGGCAACGTTTTTACACAGACATGGAATGAGCTGCCAGCAGAAGTGGTTGAAGCAGATAAATTAACATTTAAAAGGCATTTGAACAAATAAATGGAAAGGAAAGGTTTCAAAGGTGCAGGGAAATGAGGTTAGCGTGGATGGAGCTATTGGTTGGCATGGACCAGTTTGGGCCCAAGGGTACATCTTCCTGCTGTCAGGCTCTGCCTCTACGGCTCCATTCAGTGGTAGAAGCGAAACAACAAATGTGTGTAGTCCTGCGATTCATCTGACATCTGCATTGACTGAACTCTGCAAGTAGGTGGAGCTTTTTTAATCTTAAAATTTCTGAATGGTGTTTTTGTAAAGAATGATATTTAACCTTGTAATAAGTTCTCCTCCATAAAGCAACAAATTTCATCTTTAATGTTGAGTCTTAAACAAATCCACAATTCACTTAGTCAATTCACTATGTATAGTTTTCAGGAAAGTAACTCAAACGTTTTAAGTAAGTAAGTATGCACCTGTGTTAAGTTTAGCGTTTTTATTATGACCATCATACTCCTCATCAAAGTGTTTTTCAGTATGTATTATTTAGTGTATATGTAATTTACTTCAGCCAGTTGTGTTTTCTTTTCCTATATTTACAGACATACATAGGTTCCATCTTGGTGTCAGTGAATCCCTACAAATCAATTTCTGGACTTTATGATATAACAAGCATGGAGCAATACAGCAGTTATCACTTGGGTGAAAGACCACCTCACATTTTCGCCATTGCGAATGAATGTTATCACTGCCTTTGGAAACGCAACGACAATCAGTGTGTCCTCATAAGGTAAAATGCTGCTATTTCATTGAATGCAGTTGCATTTTGAGTTGTTCAAAATTGTCGGCGTTAAATACATCCCATGTGAGTATATACAAATACTTAACTTTGGTCGTAAGAATTACATCACCTGTTTGTGTGCATTCCAAAGGCACCTCTTTAAATGGTACTATTAAATGAAGTAATGAGTACTGAGTAGAGTTGGATTTGGTAGAATGCTTGAGAAGCAGTGGCTGATGTTTAAAGATCTATTTCAGAATACAGATGACCCCCGTGAAATTGTTTCCCCCGTGTAACTGTTTCACTTACTCACAGTTTCCTCCAGCGGGAACATATTACAGGGAACGTTCTAGGTCCAGGATGCTATTGCGAAGGTATGTTTCCCATTTAAATGATGAGGTTCACTCCTATCGGTAGCTTCCGCAGTAGGTCCTGGGATTATCCCCTGCAGGTACCGGGCGGGGAATACTGTCCTCAGAATAAGTAATTTTGTGCTACAAAGGAAAACACATAATAAGATGGGTTGAGCAAGAATTGAGCACACCGTATATAACATGGGAAAATGTAAAGTAGTTCACCTTGATAAGAAGAATATAGAATGTTTATTAAATGGTTGTAGAATTCTGAGGCACAGAAGGATCTAGGTGTTCAGTCTGAGTTTGTATACAGGTGCAGAATTGATTAAGTAGGCTAATGGAATGCTACTCATTATTCAGGGTGGAATTGAACATTATAAATATGTTATGCTTCAGCTGTATGATGCATTGATGAGATGACATCTCAAAACGCTGTGTGCAGTTTTGGCCCCTCTCTCTTTTAGAATGTAATTGCTTTGGATGTGGCTCAGATGAGATTTACTAAATTCCAGTATCCGTCATGTTTTGCTTTTATTTAATTGAATTGATAAGTGGATTGAGTGGTTGTCTGATGAGAAGATTGGATGGACTGGGCTTATTTTCACTAGACTTCAGAAAAGTGAAGGATGACTTGATGCAATTTGTAAGATCCTGAATGGCCTTGACAAAGGTATATTTGGAAAGGATATTTTGTTTTATAGGTCAGTCCAGAGCCAGAAGAGACTACTTTAACATTGGAGATTTCCTTTAATCCCAGATGATGGGATTTTATTTTCTCCTATGAAGGGTCATTACATATTTTTAAAGTGAAGGTTAATTATTTGTAGGTAATGGAAATAAACGGAGCAAGAACAGATGCGAATGTGGAATTCAGACCACAAACCCATCATTGATGAACTCATTGAATGGGGAGCAGGCTTGAAGGTTCGAATGGTCACATCCTGCTCCTGATACAATATATAAGCTTGTATGTTAAGTTCCAATAACATGTGATGAGAATTATTTTTCTCCACAAATCGGATAAATATGTATTTGGTTAATTTCCAGAGAGGGAGTATCTTCAGGAATGGTTAGGAGGAAGTATTCTAATTTGGGAATTTAAATAATGTTGCTACAACACAAAAGCAAAGCTTGAGCTATTATTATTGTTAGAGCCTCTATATTTAACTAATTCCTTGAATTGTATCCCTGCCATGCATTCTAATGTGTGTATTTCAGTTTCTGCGAGCAGTAAATGTGCAAATGCTGTTTGTGCTTAAATCCAGAAGCAATCCAAAATGATCAGATTGTTGTATGTTACGCATTAATGAAGGAATTTAATTGACTAGCAGATATTGTCTTTAATAATTGCTTGGATATTTGAAAGAAACAGTGTGAGTTTACTGTCACTTAGGAAAGTTTTGGCCTAAATGAGTTATTAAAGAATAAGCTATACAGTGAACATGGCTAACCAGGTTCGATCACATGGAATGCAGGGGGAATTAGCCATTGGATACAAAGTTAGCTTGAAGGTAAGAGACAGAGGGATGCTTTTCAGATTGGAGACCGGTGACCGGCATTGTGTCACAGGGATTGATGTGGGTCCCCTCCGTTTTTGTCATCTTTATAAATGCTTTGGATGTGAGTATAGGAGGTATGGTTAGTATGTTTGCAGATGACAGTAAAATCAGCAGTGTAGTGGACAACAGAGGAAGGTTACCTCAGAGTACGCTGGGGCCTTGATCAGGTGGGTTGATGGTGCTGAAGAATGGCAAATGAAGTTAAGTCTACGTCAATGTGAGATGCTACGTTTTGGGACTGCAAATCAGGGCTACACTTATACACCTAATGGTAAGTTTGTGGGGAGTGTTGATGAACAAAGGGACCTTGGAGTGAGGGTTCAAATTTCCTTGAATGTGGTCTTGCAGGTAGATAGCACAGTAAAGAAGGTGTTTGAACATAGAAGAGTACAGTACAGGCCTTTAGGCCCTCGATGTTGTGTCGACGTTTTATCCTACTCTAAGATCAGACTAACGTATATATCCTTCATTATACTGTCTTCCATGTGCCTATCCAAGAGTTGCTTAAATGTCCCAAATGTCTCTGACTCTGCTACCACTGCGGGCAATGCATTCCACATACCCACCACTCTGCGTAAAGAACATCTCCCTAAACCTTACTCCAGTCACCTGAAAATTATGTCCCATTGTGATAGTCATTTCCACTCTGCCTCTCGTGATCTTGTACCCCTCTGTCAAGTCATGTCTCATCCTTCTTTGCTCCAATGAGAAAAGCCCTAGCTCCTGCAACCATTCTTCATAAGGTATGCCCTCCAGTCCTGGTAAATCTCGTCTGCACCCTCTCTAAATCTTCCACGTCTTTCTTTTTCTAATAATGATGTGCTGAGAACTGAACACAATATTTCTACTGCGGTCTGTGTTTAACGATGGTGCAAGATGGAGGGATTCATGTTCCTGTGATGATGGAGCTAGTTCTGTGGGAGGTGGGACAGTCCAAACTGGGCAGTCTGCACCTGGGCAGGTGGAGTGTTTGCTCGGGCTGTTGGGGAGCATTCAAACGAAAACGGAAGGGGGATGGGAACCAATGTGGGACGTCTGAGGGAAATGAAATGAGGACAGAAACCAAGGGCAGTCAGGGGAAAAGAGAACGTGGAAGGCAGTAAAACCAAAGAAAAAAGCTGCATTTCACAACAATTTTAAAAGGCAATAGATATCATAAAATGAGCCTGAAGGCTCTGTGTGTCAGTGGAAGAAGGATTTGTATTAAGGTGAATGAATTAACTGGACAAACAGTTAATGGATATGATGTAATTGAGATCAGAGACCTGGCTCCAGGGTGACCTAGAATGGGAACTCAATATCCAGGGGTATTCAATTTTCAGGATCGATAGACAGAAAGGAAAGGGAGGTGATTAACACAACAGCAAGGGAGGACATGTGCCTGGACAATGTGGAATCTGTGCATCACCAAAGGGAGTAAGTAATGAGAGTGAGAGTTGTACACAGACCATAAAATAGTAGTTGTGAACTTGGGGAGTGTATAAAACAGGAAATGAGAGAGTCGTGCAGTCGGGATACAGCCGTTATTTTTGGGTGACTTCAATCTACATAATGATTGGGTTAAGCAAACAGATGTTAATGTGATGGAGGAGGATTTCCTGGAATGTGTGAGGGCTCGTTCACTCAACCAATATTCGAGAAAGTGACGACTGCAGATGCTGGAGATCAGAGTCAAAGAGTGGTGCTGGAAAAGCACAGCTGGTCAGGCAGTATCCAAGGAGCAGGAGAGTCCATGTTTTGAGCATATGTTCTTCATCAGGAGAGCTTATGCTCAAAATGTTGACTCTCCTGCCCCTCAGATACTGCTTGACCAGCGGTGCGTTTCCAGCATCACATTCTCAACACTACTCAACCAATATGCCAAGGAACCAACTATAGAGCAAAACATCCTCAACTGAGCATTGCACAAGGAGAGAGAATTAATTGGCAACATTGTGGTGTGAGATCCTTTGGGGAAGAGTGACCATAATATGGTTGAATTCTTCATTAAAATGGACAATGACACAATTAAATTTGAAACTAGGGTTCTGAACAGAAAGCTAACTTTGGTATGAGGCATGTGTTGGTGAGGACAAACTGACCAAGGATACTAAAGGGGCTGGTGTTGGATAGGCAACAGCAGACATTTAACGAACATATAGGTGAACTTGAACAATTGTCCATCTCTATCTGGCGTGAGAGTAAATCAGTGAAGGTGGCTCAACTATGGTTAACAAGGGAAATCAAGGATAGTGTTAAAGCCAAAGAGGAGGTATATAAGTTGGCCAGAAAAATTCGCCTGAATTCGCTCTGGTTTTCTCCCACATCTTTGGACTGTGGGAGAAAACCAGAGCACCCGGAGGAAACCCAGGCAGACTCAGGGAAAATGTGCAAACTGTACGCACACAGTTGCCTGAGGCTGGAATCGAACCTGGGTCCCTGGCACTAGTAGGCTGCAGTGCTAACCAGAGCCCTGCAGAGTGGTCAGGGTTTCCCCAAAGCTTGTATAGTGAGGGAAAATAGTGAATTGTCAGGAAAATGCTGTGTGGTTTGAGAGGGACAATAACAAGTTGGCCAAATGGGCTGAGACCTGGAAAAAGAATCTCCAAACAGAAATGTGAAGTAATGTGTTTTAGTGGAAGGAACAGTCAGTCAGTCAGTGTTCTCTCCATGAGGTTCTCTCCAGGAGCAGAGGGTCCTCGATGTTCATGTGGACGATTATCTGTAGATAGCCAGACAAGTGGAAACACAGCCATTAAGGCAGCTTCTCGAATCCTTGGGTTTACAAACAGAGGCAGCGAGTGTAAAAGCAAGGAAATGATGCTACAACTTAAGATATTGTGTTTCAGGATATCTTTGCTAACACACTCACCAGCTCGCTATATTCATTAATATCAGGTTCCCATTCGTTCATAACCCTTTACTAACCTGTTGTTTACTATAACACTATTCAGTCATTTACAAAACCGCATCTTGGAATATCTTTCACTATTAAAATATGTACTAAAATTAAAACACCCTTTTCACCTTAAATCCTTATCAGGCCTATTTCTACATCAAAAGCTACCTCTGAATAGGTGTCAGTGTCATAAACAATACCTGCCCCATCAAGTCTCCACGAAAGATTGCATTATTAAGCAGTTCTTACCAACCACCTCCTGGACCTGCATAGATTATAGAAACCCAAACATTTTCCCCAATTCACATGTACTTGTTAAAGATCTTGTAGCTGGGCTGTTATCCCTTAAAGTAACTGTCAAAACAGCATTCATGTGAACTTGCACAAATGAATGAATGAACCTCTCACTGACAAAGCGTAAACAAATCTCATAACCCAGCTGTGGTAATCAGTTTAATATGCTTCATTCTTTTACAATTTCTAACTTATTCAGAACCTACAGGCCTAATATTTTTATTAACATTTACTATCGTAAAAGGAAGAAAAGGACAAAACACCACTTAATTATGCAGTTCAACAGTCACTCTTAATCCTAGCAGGAGTAGCGGCCAGGAGTAGTTTTAACCCATCTCCAATCTCCCAGGACAGGAGCCCCTTAGACCTTTGTTACATTGTTTACTGAAGATAAAACACCACAGTAATGGAATTTTAATATATGTAAAAACTGTGTATGAAAAGACTAGTGTAAGAATTTTATTTCGGAATACTATTGCCACCTCAAACTTGTGTGTTACTCGTAGTTTCTGAAGAAAGAGGCTATTTTGCCAATCACCGATTTCGATCGTTACTTGAGCGCGATCCCACAAGCTCTACAAATCATTGGTCAGGCAATATTTGGAGTATTCTGTTCAGTTCTGGGTACCTGCTATAAGGGAGGTGTTATTGCCCTGGAGAGAGTTCAAAGGAGATTTATGAGAATGCTACCATGAATGAGCGATTTTAGATACAAGGAAAAAATTACAGAAAATGGGTTTATTTTCCTGGATCAGAGAAGATTAAGGAGGTGACTTTATGAAGGTTTTCAAAATTATGAGCAATTTTGCCAGAAGGAAGGAAGGATATTCTGTTTGCACGTGTCAGTATGTAAGTAACTAAGGGTGACAATTTAGTGATTGTCAGCAAGAGAGCTAGGAGAGAGACTAAATATCTTTATTTGAGGGAGTTGTTAGGATTTGGAATTTGCTGCCTGGGAGAGTGGTGGAGGCAAATTCCATAAGAGGTTTCAAAAGAAAACTGGATGTATATTTGAAAGTGATGCATTTAGAGGGCAGTGGACATAAGGCTGGAGAATGGGTCTCGCTGGGTCGCTTTTTCAGGACTCTACAGACTTGATAGGTTGAATGGCTTTCTTCTATACTGTGCAGTCCTATGATACCAGAATAGAACAAAAATGGAAATATCGTACGTAACAGGGCACACAGTGTGGTTATTAGGCTTATAAAAGATGGTAATTGAGAATTAGGCAATTGACTTCAGGAGAATTAGGTATTTATTTATGATGTAAAATTCGAAACAATACTTTTAAATAAGCATAGCTGGTAATATAGAAGTATTCAAACTCAACCATGCAAATCAGGCAATTTAGTTAGAATAATTGTGCTTTTCTTTTCTGTTCTGATGGGATAACAGTGCACGTTTTGTCCTGTCTGAACTTCATATTCTATTGGTTCATATCTTCACCCTTATTTCTGGTGATTTTATTGTGGGATGATTGCTGGATTGGTAATCCAGAGACTCTAGTCATGTTTTGGGGACCGGGGTTTGAATCCTGCTGTGGCAGATGATGGAATTTGAAGTGTTTAGAAGTTTGGAATTAATGACCACGAAAGCATTGTCAGAAAAACGGATTTTGGTCACTAATGTCCTTTTAAGGTTGGCAACTGCTATCCTTATCTGGTCTGGCTTACATGTGACTCCAAACCCATTGCAATGTTGTTGACTTGGTTTCCAAAATTATGAGGGGCATGGATAGGATAAATAGGCAAAGTCTTTTCCCTGGGGTGGGGGAGTCCAGAACTAGAGGGCATTGGTTTAGGGTGAGAGGGGTGGTATGTGTATGGAATGAGCTACCAGAGGATGTGGTGGAGGCTGGTACAATTGCAACATTTAAGAGGCATTTGGATGGGTATATGAATAAGAAGGGTTTGGAGGGATATGGGCCGGTTGCTGGCAGGTGGGACAAGATTGGGTTGGGATATCTGATCGGCATGGACCGAAGGGTCTGTTTCCATGCTGTACATCTCTATGACTCTGTGACTGTATGATTTTCAACTGCCCTTCAGGCATTGGAGGTGAATCTGGGTAATAAATGCTGGCCAACCAGCAATGCCGTCATCTCGTAAATGATTTTAAATGTTCAACATAGCCTTGATAAGTTACAATGTGCTTATTAGGTTTGTCTGTTCCTGTCAGCTTGGACTCCTTGTTCTGGTAACTGGATTAGTGGTGCTGGAAGAGCACAGCAGTTCAGGCAGCATCCAACGAGCAGCTCGTTGGATGCTGCCTGAACTGCTGTGCTCTTCCAGCACCAATAATCCAGTATTTGATTTTCAGCATCTGCAGTCATTGTTTTTTCCTTGTTCTGGTAATCCAAGTCTTCCTGCTGATATTGAAGCCCATGAATTATCTGTATTAATTTCACTTGATGGTTCACATACAGAATGGCTCTTCCAGTGGTGAAATGGGCAGTCACAGATGGGCACTATATTATCCTACTCAGTAAATGAGCACTGTTATATTTCCAACCCTGGTGAACGTGCAGGTGGCTTTTCCACATGTGCTGTTGTCCTCAACAGAAATGGCTTTGGGTGTGAAAGGCACTGTCTGAGGATGTTTGACAAATTTCTGCAGTGCATGTTGTAGATTGGTGGAGGGAGTTGATGTGGTGCCATTCAAGCCAACTGCTTTGTCCTGGATGGTGTCAAGCTGCTTGAGTGTTGCTGAAACTGCACCTATCCAGGCAAATGGGGAGTATTCCATCACACTCCTGACTTGTGCCATGTCAGACAGGCTTTAGGAAGTAAGGAGATGGTGCCTCGTCTCTGACTTGCTGTTATCGCCACTTCATTGGGCAAATCCATGTCAAGGGCAGTGGTGAGATTGACTATCACTGAAGATGATTGTTATGTGACATTTGTGTCGCACCAATGTTACTTTATCCAGACTTGAGTTGAAAAGTGTCATAGTCTCGGTCTAGTTGCATTTTAACATTGACTATTTCAGCGTCTGAGGAGTCACAAATGGTGCTGAGTATTGCACAATCATCTGCAAACATCCCCACTTCTGAGCTGATGCTGGAGGAATGCTCATTGAAGCCATTGAAGGTGGTTGGGCCTGAGGAATTTCTTGGAGTTGTCTTGTAGCTGAGATGACTGGCCTCCAAAAACCACAACCAGCTTCCTTTGTGTCAGGGGTATGGCACTAACTAGCAGAGAGTTTTCTCCTAATTTCTAATGATTTGCTAGGGTTCCTTGATTCTATGCAAGTTCAAATGTGGTCTGAATGTCATGGGCTGTCCCCATCATTTCACCTCTGGACTTCAGCTATTTGATCCAAGGCTGAAATGAGGTCAGGAGCTGAGTACTCCTGGTGGCACCCAAACTCTGCATTGGTAAGCAAGTTTTTGTGAAACCGGTGCTAATTGGTTGCACTGTTGATATGTTAGATGGCTTTACAGATGATCAAGAGTAGACTGATGGGGTTATCATTGGTAGTGTTGGATTTCTTGTATTTGGTGTATAGGACATACTTGAGCAATTGTCAAAATTGTCAGATAGATGGCAGTGTTGGTACCTGTACTGGACCAGCTTGGGTAGGTACGCTGCAAGCTGTGGAGCTGGATGACCTTCAGACTATTCGGGAGGCGGAAGGGGTTATTGAGAGAAGTTAGAGAGGTAGTCACACCTCCATTAGGGACAGAAAGGGACCAGCAGGCAGTGCAAGGAACCCCTGTGGCTGTTCCCCTCAGTAACAAGTTTACCATTTTAGATACTGTTGAAGGGGACAACCTAGCAGGGGTAAGCCATGGGGGTACAGGTCTCTGTCACAGGGTCTGTCCCTGTTGTCAGAAGGGAAGAGGGAAGAGAGGCAGAGCTTAGTCATCAGGGACTCCATAGTTAGCGGGACAGATAAGAGGTTCTGTAAGAACGATAGAGACTCACGGTTGATGTGTGAGGGTGCCAGGGTTCGTGATGTTTCGGATCATGTTTTCAGGATCCTTGAGGGAGAGGGGAAGCAGCCCCAAGTCATGGTCCACATAGGCCCTAACTAGATAGGTAGGAAAAGGGATGGGGATTTAAGGCAGAAATTCAGGGAGCTCGGGTGTAAGTTTAGTGCAAGAACAAACCATCATCTCTGGGTTGTTGCCCGTGCCACATGCTAGCAAGGCAAGGGATAGGGAGAGAGAGGAGTTGAACACATGACTACAGAGATGGTGCAGAAGGGAGGGTTTCGGGTACCTGGATAATTGAGGATCTTTCTGGGGTAGGTGAGACCTCTACAAACAGGATGGTCTACACCTGAACCAGAGGGGTACCAATATCCTGGGTGAAGGAATTTGCTCATCCTCTTCGGGAGGGTTGAATTAATTCAGCAGGGGTATGGGAATCTAATTTGTGTCTACTTCTACACCAGGAGCATCCAGAATAAAGTGGGTGAACTTGCAGCATGGATTGGTACCCAGGACTTCTATATTGTGGCCATTCAGAGACATGGATAGAGCAGGGACAGGAATGGTTACTGCAAGTTCCGGGATTTAGATGTTTCAGTAAGAACAGAGAAGATGGTTAAAAGATGGGGTGGTGTGGTATTGTTAGTCAAGGACAGTATTTAGGTGGAAGAAAGGATATTTGAGGGATCGTCTATTGACATGGTATGGGCTGAGGTAATTATTAGGCAAGATTTACAATGCATAGGATGGGAAGGAAACTGCAGGGGATGAGCACAATTGAAATGTGGAGCTTAATCAATGAACAGCTACTGCGAGTCATTGATAAGTATGTACCTGTCTGGCAGGGAGGAAGTGGTCAAGTAAGGGAGCTGTGGTTTATTAAAGAAGATTAATCTCTCTTCAACAGGAAGAAGGCGGCTTATGTTTGGATGAGACATGAAGGCTCAGTTTGGGAACTTCAGAGTTACAAGTTTGCCAGGAAAGACCTAAAGAGAGCGCGCAGAAGAGCCAGTTGGGGTCATGAGATGTGGTTGGCAGGTAGAATTAAGGAAAACCCTAAAGCTTTCTATAGGTATATCAGAAATAAAAGAATGGTGAGAGTAAGGTTAAAGCCAATCAAGGACAGGAGTGGGAAGTTGTGTGTGGAGTCTGAGAAGATGGGGAAATGCTAAATGAATATTTTTTGTCAGTATTCACACTGGGAAAAGACAATGTTGTTGAGGAGAATATGGAAATACAAGCTACTGGCCTAGATGGGATTGATGTGCACAAGGAGAAAGTGTTCGCAATTCTGGAAAGAGTGAAAATAGCTCAGTCCCCTGGGCCGGATGGGATTTATCCCAGAATTCTTTGAGAAGCCATGGCGGAGATTGCAGAGCCTTTGGCTTTGATCTTTCTGTCACCATTGTCTATAGGAATAGTGCTAGAAGACTGGAGGATAACAAATGTCCCTTGTTCAAGAAGGGGAGTAGAGACAACCCTGGTAATTATAGACCAGCAAGCCTTTCTTTGGTTGAGGGTAAAATGTTGGAAAGGGTTAAAAGAGATGATTATAAATCGTTAGAAAGGAATAAGTTGATTAGGGATAGTCAACATGGTTTTGTGAAGGGTAGGCCATGCCTCACAAACCTTATTGAGTTCTTTTGAGATGGTGACCAAACAGATGGATGAGGGTAAAGCAGTTCATGTGGTATGTATGGATTTCAGTAAGGTTTTTGATAAGGTTCCCCATGGTAGGCTCTTGCATAAAATACGGATGCATGAGATTGAGGGTGAGTTAGCCGTTTGGATCAGAAGTTGGGTAGCTGAAAGAAGAGAAGGGTGGTGGTTGATGGGAAATGTTCATCCTGGAGTTCAGTTGCTAGTGGTGTACCGCAAGGGTCTGTTTTGTGGTCACTGTTGTTTGTCATTTTTGTAAGTGACCTGGATGAGGGTGTAGAAGGGTGGGTGAGGAAATTTGCAGATGACGTTTAGGTCGGTAGAGTTGTGGATAGTGCTGCAGGATGTTGTAGGTTACAGAGGGACATAGATAAGCTGCAGAGCTGGGCTTGTGGTGGCAAATGGAGTTTAATGCGGGAAAGTGTGAGGTGATTCACTTTGGAAAGAGCAACAGGAATGCAGAGTACTGGACTAATGCTAAGATGCTTGGTAGTGTAGATGAACAGAGAGATCTGGTGTCCAAGTACGTAGCTTCCTGAAAGTCGCCACCCAGGTTGATAGGGTTGTAAAGAAGGAATACAGTGTTAGCTTTTATTGGTAGAGTGATTGAGTTTGGAGCCACAAGGTCATGTTGCAGCTGTATAAGACTCTGGTGTGGCCACACTTGGGGTATTGTGTACAGTTTTGGTCACTATTATGGGAGGAATGCGGAAGTTTTGGAGAGAGTTCAAAGGATATTTACTAGCTTATTGCCTGGTGTGGAGGGAACATCTTATGGGGAAAAGCTGAGGGACTTGAGGCTGTTTTTGTTAGAGAGAAGAAGGTTGAAAGGTGACTTAATTGAGATATCTAAGATAATCGGAGCGTTAGATAAGGTGGACAGTGAGAGCCTTTTTGCTCAGATGATGATGGCTAGCATGAAGGCACATAGCTTTAAATTGAGGGATGACAGATGTAGGGCAGGTGTCAGAGGTAGTTTCTTTACTCAAAGTAGTAGGGTTGTGGAATACACTGCCTGCAACAGTTCTTGCCAACTTTAAGGGCATTTAAATGGTCATTGGATAGACATATGGATGAAACTGTAATGGTGTAGATTAGATGGGCTTCTGATTGGTTCCATAGGTTGCTGCAACATTGATGACTGAAGGGCCTGTACTGCACTGTAATGTTCTATGTTCTGGAGCATGAATCTTCAGTACCGTTGTCATAATATTGTCAGGACCCATCTCCAATGCTCCAACCATATTGTGATATCATGTGGATTAAACTAAATTGTCTGAAGACTGGCATCTGTGATGCTGGGAGCGTCTGGAATTAGCCAAAATGGATCATCTGTCCTGCACTTCTGACTGAAATGTTGTTGTGAATATTTAAACCTTTTAAGGATGTGGCTCCCCCCCACCCCCCTAAAATCTGTGCCTTCTAGTTTTGAACTCCCTACCCTGGGGAAAAGATAGCATATCAAATGCCTTCTTCACTATCCTATCTACCTGTGACTCCACTTTCAAGGAACAATGAACCTGCACTCCAAGGTCTCTTTGTTCAGCAACACTCCCCAGGACCATATTACCAAAAGGATGTGGATGCTTTGAAGAGGGTGCAGAGGAGGTTCACCAGGATGTTGCCTGGTATGGAGGATGCTAGCTTGGAAGAAAGGTTGAGTGGGTTAGGATTATTTTCTTTAGAAAGGTGAAGGTTTGTGGGGACCTGATTGAGGCCTACAAAATCATGAGGTATAGACAGGGTGGATAGCAAGAAGCTTTTTCTCAGAGTGGGGACTCCATTATTAGGGGTCACAAGTTCAAGGTGAGAGGGTGTTCGGAATGCATTGCCAGCTGATGTGGTTGAGGCAGGAATGATTAGTGTCACTTAAGATGTATCTAGGGAGCAAACGGATACAGATCCTTAGAAAATAGGTGATAGGTTTTAATAGAGGACCTGGATCGGCAGAGGCTTGGAGGGCTGAAGGGCCTGTTCCTGTGCTGTAAGGTTCTTTGTCCTTTGTTCTTGCCATTAAATGTAGTAGTCCTGATTTACTTTACCAAAATGCAGCACCTCACATGTAACTGAATTAAATTCCATCTGCCACTCCTCTGACTATCTGATCAAGGTCCTTTGTGCTGTGAGATTACCTTCTTTGCTGACCACTACAGTAACAACTTTGGTGTCATCTGCATAGTTACTAACCGTTCCTCCTATGTTCACAACCAAACTATTTTATATATGACAAAATGCAGTGGACCCAGCACCAGTCTTTGTGGCACACCACTGGTCACAGGCCTCCAGTCTGAAAAGCAACACCCCACCACAATCATCTGTCTCCTACCTTTGAGTCAATTTTGTATCCAAATGTCCATATATAACCTGATATATATTTTTCCGCTTTTGTTGGTTCTCTCACCATTTGCCACAGACTCCGTTTAGTAGCTGCACCTTTTAGGACTTGACCAGCTCAATCATTGATACTGCTACTGAGCCACTCTTGGTGTTGGATATTGAAATTCCCACCCAGAGAACATTCCACACCCTTGTCATCCTCCAGGTGTTGCTCAACATGGAGGAGTACTGTTTGATCAGCTGAGGGAGGTTGGCAGAATCGTTTTTGCCCATGTTTCACCTGAAGTGAGATTTTGTATGGTCCAATCCATTTTGGGGATTCCCAGGATAACTTGCTGCCAACTGTGGATCACTCTGCTGCTAATGTTGGGTCTGTGCTGCTGATGAGACAGGGTCCCATTGAAGGGCAAGTTCAGAGAATCCCAGCCACTTAGAATCAGGCCATTTGGCGTAACAAGTCCACACTGACTCTCTAAAGAGTCCCCCACCTAGTTGCATTTCCCCTACCCTATTACTCTACATTTACTCCTAACTCACAGCGCCAGAGACCCGGGTTCAATTCCCGCCTCAGGTGACTGACTGTGTGGAGTTTGCACGTTCTCCCCGTGTCTGCGTGGGTTTCCTCCGGGTGCTCCGGTTTCCTCCCACAGTCCAAAGATGTGCAGGTCAGGTGAATTGGCCATGCTAAATTGCCCGTAGTGTTAGGTAAGGGGTAGATGTAGGGGTATGGGTGGGTTACGCTTCAGCGGGGCGGTGTGGACTTGTTGGGCCGAAGGGCCTGTTTCCACACTGTAAGTAATCTAATCTAATCTAATGCACCTAACCTGCACATCCCCAGACACTGGGCAATTTAGCTTGGCCAATTCGCCTGACCTGCACATCTTTGGATTGTGGGAGGAAACTGGAGCACCCGGAGGAAACCCACACAGATATGGAGAGAATGTGCAAACTCCATACGGACAGTCGCACCAGGCTGGAATTGAACCTGAGTCCCCGGCACTGAGAGGCAGCCATGCTATCACTGTGCCACCCACTAATTTGATTTGCAAGTTAATTTGTTTTTTAAGACTATATAAATTACCGTAAGATTGGAGTAGAAAGATGAGTTAATGGTAGTTGGCTTTTCACTAGGATGCGGGATTTCCAAACTCGGGGGCTCACTTGTAAGCTGAGAGGAGAGAGAGGCAAAGTTTATACACAGTATGAGGTTTGAGTGTGGGATGAATGTCCTGAGGAATTAGTGGAGGTGGGGAATATTGCAACATTTAAAAGATACATACATGAATAGGAAAGGTTTGGAGGGACATGTGCCAGGAGGAGACAGGTGGGGCTAGTTTCATTTGGGATTATGTTCTACATAGACTGGTTGGACTATGGAGACTGACAAATGACCAAGTTCTGTGGGGCAACCTCTGGAAATGGTGATAAGTGTCTGGGATGTTGTGGTATGATTCCATGAGTATGATTATATTGAGCTGTAGCTTGACTCATCGGCCAGTTATGGTACTAGCCCCCAGATGTTAGTGAGGAGGACTCTGCAGGGTCCACAGGGCTGTTTCTGCTATTTCTCTTTTCTGGTGCCTTGGTCAATGTCAGCTGGTCCACCTGATTTCATTTCTTTGCACAAACTTAATAGCGATTGTCATAACTGAATGGCTTGCTTCACCAATTCAGGGAGTCCACCACATTGCTGTGGACCTGGGGTCACATAAGGGTCAGAGCAGATTTCCTTCCTGTGCACCAAAGGAGTTTTTCGGACAATCTGCAATCGTTTCATGGTCATTGTTAGATGTGTAATTCCAAATGTTGACTGAATTCACATTCCATCATCCACCATGGCAGAATTCAAACTTGGGTCCCTTGAGTGTTAACTGAGTTTCTGGATTAATAGTGCAGCAGTGATACCACTAGGCTGTTGCCTCCGAGAGGTTGCCCACAGAATGTGGTCGGTCACGTTTGCCAGTCTCCTGATGGCCAGTTGGTAAAGCAAGAAACAGTCAAAAAGTGTGGCGCTGGAAAAGCACAGCAAGTCAGGCAGCATCCGAGGAGGAGGGGAATCAACATTCGGGCATAAGCCCTTCATCAGGAATGTGAAGGGGGGGGGGGGGGAAGGGTGAGAAGTAGGCTGAGCGGTAAATCGTAGAGTGAGAGTAGGGGCTGGGGGAAGCCACCTGGGAGGGTGATAGGTAGATGAAGGTATAAGGTGATGGTGAAAAGTCTGAGGGCATGTCTGGATTAACATACATAATTCCATCAGTTTAAAGGTACTCATGGGTAGGGATAACAGCAGGTCTGGGGTGAAGAATGTCTCAGGAAAGTCAGCTCACCATCACCTTCTCCAGTACAGGATGATGGGGAATAAAGGCTGGCCAAGCCAGAGAGGGACACATCCCACAAGTGAATAAAAGTAAGCAAGCCTGCCCTTGCCTCCAACTCACCTTGCAGAGGACATTAAATTCCAGTGTGGTTGGGGACTCAGTGAAATATTCCTAATTGGATTTAACCTACAGCTGTGATAACACAATCTCCAGTGTGTTCTACATTACAATCTGTGAAGTACTAGAACAGAATAGATAGCTAGATTGAATGAATTCAAGGTTTTTAAAGTACCCCAAACAGACTGGCATTTGTTTCACACTTCAGTGGCAGAACAGGTGGCTAAACTTCGAATCAATATGAAGAATTTACAGGGTCCAAATTACGCACTAAAATCTGAACCTCAACCTAGTATTCTTGGGTCAGAGGTTATGACCTGCAACATTTCCTATGTCTGTAAAAGTAAACGGAGATGACAATTTCAAAATTCCAATCCCACAACCGCTTTTTCCCTTCATATGACATGGGAACGCCATGCACTGGATCCAGTCTAACTGCATTCACCTTCCCAACATTTAATAGAAAAAAATACTTTTGCCCAGTCAGTCCTGGGTGCCACACCAGCAGTCTGATAATTTTGAGCATGTATTAGTGGATACTATTTCATGCTTCATTACAGGCCAATCACACGTGCACGCTGCCCCAGCCCAGAAGTAATTTTAGAAATATTAAACTTAATTAATTTCCAGGTTAATAAAATTCATAGCAATGCCAAATTGTGAGGTGACTTCTTTCCTCTATCCTATTTTAAATAAACTATATCACTGGGTTTTAATCATGCACTTGTAGCCAGGTAAACGGTTTCTCGCATCAACTGAGAGGAAGTTGAAAGTGGACGAATTTGTTTGAATACATGCTTTCTTTAATTCAGAGGGTATACATTTCATGTCAATTTATGAAGCATGTCCTGAGTTTCTGACCGTTAAATGAAGCTGTCATGTTTGCAAGTAACCAGCTGTTCTAGAATAAAGAGTCTTTATTCAGAATGCAGTTTGATTGCTTTTCTGTGAAAAGTATTTGTTAGCTACTCTTATTTTTTAAAAAAAACCTTTAAGAAAATAACTCAGTTGAACAGCTGGCTCATGTTTTACTGACATCCTTGTTGCAAGAATTGGGAATACATGTGTCCACTGCTTTTCAAAAGTTCGCTTTATGCCACTTGGCTTTTACCATCGACCTTACATTAGTACCAGTTTTCACTAACTGAAAGAAATCCAAAAAGGATTTTTGCTTTTACAAAAACAGCAATTGCTTCTTTGCTTTATTCCATTTCGGCTATGAAAGGTTTCAGAGGAATGCTCTAGTTTTGGATACTGGGGGAAGCTTGTAATGATCTACAGAGGAACATCGATTATCCGAATATCAGATTATCCAGCAAGATTGCAAGGTCCCAATGCTAGGTTCAACGATGTTATCCAGCATTTGATTAACTGAATGAAATACTCCCCATCCATGCCCTTCGAATAATCGAGGTTCCTCTGTATACTGTGATTACTTTAACAATGAAATTACACCTAGCAGTGCAGTTATAGATCTCAACCTTGCAGAGTTAGATTATGTCCTCAAACTTTTCAAGCTCAAGTATGTGGATCAACTTACAGGAGAAATTGAGGACTTAGGAAAAAAGTCAAATGCACATCACAGAACATTGGCTCAAACATCTTCCTTCATTTATGTATTAGCACCAAAAGACTAATTTAATATTGATTGAGAGCACTAGGTACAGGAGGCAAAAGTCAGATTTAGTATCTTAGAGGAAAATAAAAAGATTTTAAGTAACATAATCTTTGTAACACCTGCCAAACTCAACTCCCATAGAAGTATTGTCGCAGTACTGAAATGTACAAATGGTACGCTTCAAATTTGCAATGTTATAATTTTTTTTGGTCACTTACAGATAACAGGAAACTGTTTCACTTTGATAGTAAATGTACTTTCAGTTTTCCAGTACAGATGGAAAAATATAGTATTAGCATTTTAGGTGATGTTTACAGAAATTGAAAACTGGCACTTGGGTTATTTCATTGTCATCTAGTGTGAAAAATGTATTTTACAATAACAATAACATTAGATGAAAAACACTATGCATGTTGGGCATAATTTTAAAATGCTAGCTGCTTCTTTCTGACCCAACGAGTGGGCAAGCAGAGCAGCAATTGTAAAATTCACATGTCCTTCCACTTCCTGTAAAAATGTTTTTATTCCATACTTCCAATTCTTCCGCCTCCAATGTATCTGCTCCCAGGACATCCCAAATGGCCTCCTAATTCAAGGACTGCAACCCCCCCACATGATCAACAATGCCCTCCAGTGCATCTCCGCCACTTCCTGCACCTCTGCCTTTGAACCCCACCCCTTCAACCGCAACAAGGATACAACCCCCTGGTTCTCAGCTTCCACCCCACTAATCTCCAGATAAAACGCATCATTTCTGCCACCTATAATCAGACCCCAGAGATCTATTTCCCTCCCCACTCCTATCAGCATTTTGCAGGGACCATTCCCTTCGCTACTCGCTCATTAGGTCCACATCCCCAAACAATCTATTCTCCACTTTCACTTGCTGTCACCAGAGGTGTAAAACCTCCGCCCTTCTATCCAAGGCTCCAAAGAATCCTTCCATATTTGGCAAAGATTTTCCTGCACATCCAAACACCTCATCTACTGTGTCCAGTGCTCTCAGTGTGGTCTCCTTTGCACTGGGGAGACAGAGCGCCAACTTGTGAAATGGTTTAGGGAACACCTGTTGGACATGTGCACCAAACACCACCATCGCCCTGTGGTCAACCACCTCAACTCCACCTCACACTCCTCCAAAGACATGCAAGTCCTGGACCATCTCCACCACCAAATCCAAGCCTCCAGATCCCTGGAGGAAGAACACCTCATCTCCCACCTTGGGACCTCCAACTATATGACAACAATGGGGGATTTCACCAGTTTCCTCAACTCCCCACCTCCCTACTCATCCCAGATCCAACCCTCCAACTCTGAACCACCATCTTAAACTATTCTACCTGTCCATCTTCCTTCCTACCTATCCATTCCACTGTCCCCTCAGACTTTTCACCATCACCTTATACCTTCATCTACCTATCACCCTCCCACCCTGAATTCATAGTGGGTAAGTCATTGGAATACACTTCAGAAACCTACTCCAGCTGTTTTGTGACCTGCTTCCTTCACTGTTTCTGGCTGACTCGTCATTTTACACTTCATTATCCTCTGCTGCCCATAATCTAATCATTAGCCGTCAATTACCCAGACCTTACATTCCAGGATTTCTTGACACGATTTTCTGAGGATTACATTGCAAGAAGTGAGATGCTAGCATAATTGAATTTTGTGTAAGGAAGAATTTTGGAAACAGGATGTTGGGGCTATGAATCGTTTCATGACTTTGAGTGTGAAGTAAATAGAACAAAGAACAGAACAGTACCGCACAGCAACAGGCCACTTGGCCATCCAAGCCTGCGCTGACACATTTGTCCATTCATGTTAAAACTGCCTTCACTTTCAGTACCCCTATTCTCTTTCTGTTTATGTATTTGTCCAAGTACTTCTGGAAAGCTGCTGTTGTATCTCTTCCACGATCACCTCTGGCAGTGTGTTCCAGGTGTTCGACACTCTTTGTGTGAAAAACTGGCCTAGTACCTGACTTTTAACCCCCACCCAAATGCATCTTGAATCTGTTCCCCAGTAATTCGACCCCTCCACCCTGGGGAAAAAAGCCTTATACTTTCCACTCTATCCATGCCATTCACAATCTTATAAACATCTATCAGGTCACTCCTCAACCTCCTGCATACCAGTGAAAACAAACCCAGTCTATCCAACCTTTCTTCATCGTTAACTTCCCCATACCAGACAAAATCCTGGTAAACCATTTCTGTACCCTCTCCAAGGCATCCATATATTTCTGGTAGTGTGGTGACCATAACTATATGTAATATTTCAGGTGTGCTTCAACTAAAGTTGTATAAAGCTACAGCATAACTTGCCTATCTTTATACTTAATGCCCCCTCCAATGAAGGTAAGCATGAAATAGGCTTTTATTTTCCCCAACTTTTACCTACCTGCGCTGTTACCTTCGGTGATCTGTGGACCTGCACACCCAGATCCCTTGGCGTATCAACACTCCTAAGGGTTTCCAATTTTTGAGAAGATTTGTAGCTCAGATTGAGATTCAGGTTGTAAGTTTGCTCACCTGAGGTAGCAGGTTTGTTCTCAGGTGTTTTGTCACAATGTTAGGTAATATCATCAGTGAGCATCCGGGATGCGCTGGTGTTCTGTCTTGCTTTCTATTTATGTGTCTTGGACTCTGAAGGTGGGTGATATCATTTACGGTTCTTTTTCTGAAAGGTTGGTAAATGGGATCCAAATCAATGTGTTTATTGATGGAGTTCCTGTTTGAATGCCAGGCCTCGAGGCATTTCCATTGGTATTGGTTTAGCCTGTCCTAGGACTGGCTAATATATGTTTAAAAAGCCTTGAAATTCTCTTTTTAATCCTGTTTCCTAATGACTTTTGATCATTCTAATTTCCTGTTCAAGATCTTTCCATCCTACCATATATACTTCAGGAGATTTGTCAGTTCCCATTCTCCGTGACCATACATGCAGGTAGTTGGGTTCCAGTAAAACCTTGCTTAATATAAATAATGGGGCCTATGAAAAAAGTGGGGTTGGTGCAGACCAGCAGAAAATATCACTCATGATTACTCAAAAATCACCCAAAAGTCTAATACAGCATAGAGCATAGCCTGAATGAAGGTTGAAATTGTGTTTGTTAACAAACCAAAGTAAATTTAACACAGTACATTTTAAAATGTGTGAGAAAGCTGGTCTCTGTACAGTACCCCTGGCAGCTGTGCTGTCGGCAGCTGACATTGGTGCATGCACAGTATGGAATGAAAGACCAACGCTGACATCACACATATGCTGAATGACACAGAAACTTCAGCGTGGACATTGGTGTGTGTGCATAAACCTATCCCCGCAGGGATAGTGCAATTGCAAACAGAGGTAAGCGTTCTCGAAAATGCCGTTTCCTAATTCTTCAGCGACGGTCTAGGCGAATCATCCCGCTAAAATGTGCGTTATCCCAGAGCTACCTGTGTGCTTCCTTGTTCTTTTTGACCAAGGTCATAACATCCCTGGTCATCCAAGGTTCATGTATCTTGCCAACCTGTCCCTCATTCTCACAGGAATGTGCCACTCCTGAACTCTTATCCACTGCCGTTTGAAATACTCCCACATGACCCATATGAATCTACCCTCAAACAGCCACCTCCAATCAAAATTTTCCAGTTCCTGCCTAATGTTGTAGTTTGCCTCCCCCCATTTTAACACCTTCACCCCAGACCTGCTGTTATCCCTACCCATGAGTACCTTTAAACTGACGGAATTATGTATGTTAATCCAGACATGCCCTCCCACTGAAACTTCACTCACCTGACCAGGCTTATTTCCCCAAACCAGGTCCAGTATAACCCCTTCCCTGGTTGGAATGTTTACGGAGTGCATCAAGAAACGCTCCTGAATGGTCCTTAAAAAATATGGATAACATTAAAGAATGTGTTGGGCATTGTCGTTGTGTGTTATTTGTGTTAATCTTTAATGGTGTTTTTGTTGTAGTGGAGAAAGTGGTGCTGGGAAAACTGAAAGCACAAAACTTATCTTGAAGTATTTATCAGCAATGAGCCAGCATTCCCTTGATGTTACAGCAAAGGAAAATGTCTCCTATGTTGAGCAGGCTATTTTGGAAAGCAGGTAAGGTGGTGAATGCCTGAATGTTTAGTTTGTATATGCAATCAAGGTTTCAATGAGAATTTGGACATTTAGTGTCATTCAATTTGTTTGAGCTAAAATATTTTGATGTATCTACATAATGTTAACCTCTCTCATTTTTTAACAACTCCTAATATTGTACTTCTTTCAAACTTCTTCTTCTGTTAAGCAGGGCAAATTGTCCAGATGCAGAGATTTCTACATTTGCTCTATTAATTTTATGTCTTCTGTGCAAACCTTTTTCCCCTCCTGTTCAGAAAGCACTGACTGAAATTAGGATTTTCCAGTAGCTTGCTCAAGTTGTCTTTTTATTTCAGCATAGTGTTGATGTTAGAGTCTGTTCTTAAAGCAAAGAGGAAATATATTATAACCACGTTCAGAGTGAGAATTCTTCAAGTGGAAAGTGCAAGGATATTTGAGTGATTCAATTCATGTCGTCATATTTTATTTAAGCTGTGGCAGCTGATATTTGCAGCTGCAGCAAGTAGGAGCTGTTGGACACCAAGATGATCCACAGTGAACTCATCTGTACCATGTGTTTAGAGCTTGAACAAGTGTGAATCTGAATTGAGGAACATGGTGTTAGTTTGTGTCAGGGAGGGTGAGCACTACCTGGATAATTTGCTCCAGGTGGTGATCACACCGCGTAGTTTAAGTAATTTAAACTTGGTCTGTGACCAAGGACAAGGTGGTGCATTTCTAGGTGAGGCTTGCATGGGGATCAAGGGACAATTGTCGAGGAGGCTGTGATGATGTAGTTGTCCTGCAAGCTGCGTGGAGAGGAGAGCAGAGAGGACGTGTGAACTGACCGTGTCGCTGTGGTCGAAGGAGCCATCTAATTATGGAGAGGAGTTAGAAACTTGTAGGGTGTATATAATTAGAAGATACACACCGTTGTCTGCAGCTACATTTCAGAGTTCCAAAGGCTGTGTTGCCTGCATAGTGCCAAGAAAAAGGGTATCTTTGGGGCTGGAAAGGAAATTTATATGAGAGAGGAGAGATAGTTGTCATCATCCTTGTTCATGCGAACAACTGAGAAAACTAGAAAGGAGGAACTGCTGAAGCAATTTGAGCATTTAGGATCTCAATGATAAAACCGAATCATTATTGTAATAATCTCAGGATTTCTATCAGAACAATGGCCAGTGGTTCACTGAACAACTGGTTGAGTGTAAATAACTTTAAATGTGTGACATAAAAATTGGTAGAGAAGAATTGGGTTGCTGTTTATGGACCCCATTACTGATTAGATTAGATTCCCTACAATGTGGAAATAAGCCCTTCGGCCCAACCAGTCCACACAGACCCTCTGAAGAACAACCCACCCAGACCCATTTCCCCTTTGATTGATGCACCTAATACTATGGGCAATTTAGCATGGCCAATTCACCTGCCCTGCACATCTTTGATACAGAAGGGAGCTTTTCTAGTCAGACAGCCTTCATTTGAACTGTGTTTGGATCAGTGTCTTGGCAAATGGATTATATAGTCCGTTAAATTAATTAGAGAGGGCTCAGAGTAAGGGATGCGTTGTCTTACAAAGCTAAAGGATGTGGTGACTCTTTTGGCAATGATTCTCCTGAGTAGAATAGGAAAGGACAGATCGCACAGACATAGGAAAACAGTTCCAAATAAGGTGGCTTCATTACCTGGTTCCCTAAGTAACTACCTCCTTACTGTTCACTAACCTCCTCATTTGGTTCCCGTCCACTTGCCACATTAGTTTAAACCCTCCCCAACAGTGTTAGCAAAAGCACCCGCTCAGACATTGGGTTCCAGTCCTGCTCGGCTGTGAACTGTCCGACTTGTAATAGTCCCACCTCTCTCAGAACCGGTCCCTGCCTGTTCTTTCACTTCTATTCTGACATGCTGGGGGAGAGGTGGGACTATTACACGTAGCACTGGCAGCAATCCTGAGATTACTACCTTTGAAGTCCTACTTTTTACCTTGTTTCCTAACTCACTAAATTCTGCTTGTCGAACCTCATCCCGGTTATTACCTATATCATTGGTGCCGAAAAGCACTATGAGAGCTGACTGCTCACCCTTCCCCCTTCAGAACGTCCTGCAGCCGATCTGCGACATCCCTGCCCTGTACACCCGGAAGACAACATACCATTCAGGAGTCTTGTTTTCGACCACAGAAATGCCTATCGACTCCCCTTACAATTGAATCCCCTTTTAACTATTACCCTTCCCTGCTTTTCCCACCTTTCTATACAGCAGAGCCAGTTCACAGTGCCATGAACTTGGCTACTGCTGCCTTCCCCTGGTGAGCCATCTCCCCCAGCAGTATCCAAAACGATATACCTGTTTTGGACAGAGATGACCACAGGGGACACCTGCACTGCCTTCCTGCGCTTCCTCTGCCTTTTGGTCACCCATTAGCAGGTCTAATCTGTGTTATGACCAATTTGCTAAACGTGCCATCCACGATGACATCAGCATCGCAGTTGCTCCAAAGTGAGTCCATCCACAGCTCCAGAACCACCATGCAGTCTAACATGAGTTGCAGCTGGACACACTTGCTCCACACAAAGGAGGCGGAGACATCAGCCACTTTGCTGTGCTCCCACATTGAGAAGAGAAGCTTAATACGCGTCTTGGATCTCCTGCCATTTTTACGCTTAAGCTTAACTTAGTCCATCTGTGATATCTAATAATAGGTAAATGAAATAAAAAAACAACATTTTTACCAATCACACTACTTACCAGCACACGATTAAAAAAGAGAAAGAAAAATCTTACCTTATCAACGCACCACAGAATTATTTTTTGGTTAGAGGAGGAGGCGGTGGGTGGGAGAACACTGCATGTGTCGTATCTCGGGTTTAGCCACTGCCCAAATATAGCAGTTTATCACCTTCCCAGAGTGCAACTTGACCGCTCCCACTCAGTTCCGCTGCCAAAATGAAGGCCCAACATCCTGATGGTAAGTATTTATAGCCTTTACTTACCTTGCAGACAGATTCTCAACACCCCTTTTGACCATAAATGTTTTCCTCACATCCCCTCTGAATCTACTGCCTGTTATGTTAGAACTATGGCCTCATAAATGTATACCTCTCAATTCTGAGTCTCCTCCGTTTCCTCTGCTCCAAGGAAAATTAGCTGAAAATGTGTTGCTGGAAAAGCGCAGCAAGTCAGGCAGCAACCAAGGAACAGGAGAATCAACGTTTCGGGCATAAACCCTTCTTCAGGCTTATGCCCGAAATGTCAATTCTCCTGTTCCTTGGATGCCTATTCTGGTGTAAAAGGCTTGTTTAATGAGGAGAAGCTGAATAGATTTGGCCTGGTATTCATTGGAATTTAGGAGAATTAGAGGAGATCTCATTTGAAATGTATAAGGTTCAGAGGGGACTTGGCAGGGTAGTCACAGTGAGACAGTTTCCTTTGTCAGAAGCAGATCTGACCAGAGCGCACAATCTGAGATAAGGGATTGCCCATTTAAGACGAAGATGAAAAGGAATGTCTCCCCTGTGAGGATAATGAATCTGTGGATTTCTTTATTCCAGCTGGCTTGGTTGTCAAGTACGTTCAAGACTGAGAGATTTCTAATCAGTAAGGGTATCAAGAACTTTGGGGGGAGAAAAGGCAGGAAGTGCAGTTGAGGATTATCAGATCAGCCGTGAATTTATTGAATGGCAGACTTGATGAGCCAATAGGCCTACTTTAGCTCCAACATCTTATGGTCTTATACTGAGTTCTAATACATTATCCTATCATGTGGAAAGGCATGACCCCTTGAGCTAGCATGTTTGCTTTCAGATCGGTTTGGCGGAAATATAGTGCCAAGTGGCCACTGGCCATGAGGTTCGTTCTTTTTAGTTCCTTCATTAGCAACACAGAAACACCAAAATTGGATGGTAGTTTTCATTCTTCCAATCAGAATGCACTTACTCCTAGATTAGAGATGAAACCTAGGATTTTCCATATCTGTGAAGGTGATTTTTTTTTTAATCTGAGGTAGGGTTTGCATGAAGTATCTTTTGCTTCCTGATACTGCAAATGTTATCTTCCACTGGTCTTGAAACTGGATGATGCAAAACTGCCAGTACATTTTCACTTGTAAATTGGGATTATTTTAGACCAAAGGCATTTTTTATAGACCTGCAAAAAATTGAGATCTGGAATCCTACTACTTGACAGAGACCTTCATCCATAAGCACGTGGAACTGCAATGTTGTTGCCCTTACAGAAACTTTGACAGTAAGGCAGGACTAACAGCTCAATATTGCAGGGTTTAAATGTTTCAGACAATGTAGAGAGGGATGTGAAGGGGTTTGGCGGGAGTTGTAGTCCTTATTGAGGAGAATATCATAGCTATGCATTTTGGAGGGTTCACCCAGTGAAGCCATATTGGTAGATAATAGGAATAAGAAAGGTGCAGTCATCGTGATCGGATTATTACCAGAGGCCTCTCACTAGCCATAGGAACTGGAGGGATGCAGATCATAGAAAGATGGAGGGCTGTTCTGGTGGGTAATTTTAACTTCCCCAAAAATAGCAGGGAACTAGTGGCAGTGATTTAGATGGGGCAGAATTTAAGTGCTTCCAGGAAGGCTTCTTGAAACAATATGGAGATAGTCCAGTGAGGGGAGTGACCAGACTAGGCCTTGGGGATTGAGCTTGGGCAGTGAGGGAGGATTTTGGCAGCAGGGATCGTAATTCCGTAAACTTCAAGGTAGTTATGGATAGATTTTCCGGTGAAAGTGTTAAATTGGGGGATGGCTAATTACCAACAATATTTGACAGGAACAGAGAAATTAGATTGAGGGTAAATCCACATCTAACATAGAAGCATAACAATCCTTATCGTGTGGAAACAGGCCCAACAAGTCCAATTTGACCCTCTGAATAGTATCCCACCCAGACTCATTCCCTTACCCTATTACTCTGCATGTCCTCGAATTAATGCAGCTCACCTACATATCCCAGAATACTGTGGGCAATTTAGTATGGCCAATTCATCTAACTTGCACGTCTTTGGACGGTGGGAGGAAGCCTACGCAGACACAGTGAGAATGTGCAAGCTCCACACAGACAGTCACCCGAATTCAAACCCAAATCCCTGGGCCGGGAGACAGCAGTGCTAACCACTGAGCCACCATGCTGCTCTCAGACATGTCTGAGTCTTTCACAGGCCAGGTGATCAGAGTTGAGGACCAGTGTGTTCCTATGAGGATGAAAAATATGGGTGACAATTTTCAGGCTCATTGGACAACGAAAGATATTAAAAGATTGGTCAAAAAGTAAAAGGAAGGTTTAGGAAACAACAACAAACAAGGGCCTTGAGATATAAAAAAAAAGCAAAAAAGAACTTAAAGGAAAAATTCAAGCTATCGGGGGCCCTGAAATGTCCTAAGCAAGTAAATTAAAAATCGCACAACACCAGGTTATAGTCCAACAGGTTTATTTGAAGCACCAGCTTTCAGAGTGCTGCTCCTTCATCAGGTGCATGTGGAGCATTAGACCATAAACACAGAATTTATAGCAAAATATTACTGTCATGCAACTGACATGATATATTGAACAAACCTGGATTGTTGTTCAGTCTTTCATCTTTTAGAATGGGTTGCAGGTTTCAGCTCATTAATATGTAAATCCCAGAACTACTTTTTAGTCACATTCCTGAGGTTACATAAAGTTTTATATTAAAAAAAATGACATCTCTGCTTAGACAATACATTAAAGGTATGAGGTCAGAATCAGTCTGTATCCAAATCTTGAGTCAGACAGCTATTTCCAAAGTGGAACTTACAGAGTATTACATGCATTGACTGCCTGCACATTGTGTATTTCTTAAGCAAAATAGAATGTGTCTGTAAATATAATTCTGCAAATACAAATTCACTGCGAGACAACTTTGTGGTGCATGTGCATGAGAGAGAGAACGAGTGTGTGTGGCAGGGTGGGTGTGATGGAGTATAAGCCTGAGAGTGTGCGTGAGACAGAGAGAATAGTGTGGTGGGGTCATGTGTAGTGTGACATGAACCCAAGATCCAAGTTGAGGCCATCATCATGGATACTGAATTTGGCTGAAAATGTGTTGCTGGAAAAGCGCAGCAGGTGAGGCAGCATCCAAAGAGCAGGAGAATCGACGTTTCGGGCATGAGCTCTGATCTCCAGCATCTGCAGTCCTCACTTTCTCCTACTGAATTTGGCTATCAGCCTCTGCTCGGCCTCTTTGCGTTGTTGCCTATTCTGAAGTCTGCATTAGAGTCACCCGAAGAACCGAGGCCGAATGTCCCTGAAAGTGTTCCCAGACTAGGACGCAACACCCCTGTCTGGTGATTGTGCATTTGTTCACTGCATCGTTTCAGTTGTATGACACTAATCTTTTGCTATAACTTGTCTTATGTTCCACAACCACCTGATGAAGGAGCAGCACTCCGAAAGCTACTGCTTCCAAATAATCCTGCTGGACTATAACCTGGTTGATTTTTTTAAAACTTTTGTTCACCCCAGTCCAACACTGGGTCCTCCACGTCATTGCTAAACAATTAAGATTAAGGAGAATCCCAAAGCATTTAGTACACTTACCAGGTGCACAAGGGGTAGCAATCGAAAGGGTAAGTCCACTCCCAACCACTCACTGAACAAATATTATGCATTGGTATTCACCAAGCAAAAGAACATGGATAATGGTAAGTTTTGGGAGGAGTATGTTGATATGCAAGGACATTGCACTGTTAAGAAGGAGGATGTGTTGAGTGTGATGAGGTCCCAGAAGATTGGACAATAGTCAATGCTGTTCCTTTCTTTCAGAAGGAACAGGAATAATCCAGGAAATTTATCGGCCAGTGAGCTCCACATCAGTAGTAAGGCCGTTATTTGCAGAAGATTCTTAGGGACAGGAATTACTTGAACCTGGAGTAGAATGGACTTATTCGGGAAAGTCTTTGTTATGGAGGTCTTGTCTCTCAAACTTGTTTGAATTTTTTGAGCAAGTCACAAAGATGATTGAGGGTCAGGCAATGGATGTTACCGAAGCATTTGACCAAGTCCCTCATGGTAGGCTGGTCCAATAAACTCATAACATGAGGTCCTCTGTGAGTTGGCAAGTTGGATACAAAGTTGGCTTGGTCATACAAGCGAATGGGGTGGTGTGGAGGGTTGCTTTTTTTTTCTGCCTGGCGGAATCACTGCTGGAACCTCTGTGATGCAATTCTTTGAATGAAAATGTCGGTGGTCCAATTGGTAAATTTGCAGATGACCTGCACATTTTCAGAGTTGTGGATAGTGAGGAAGGATATCAAAGAATGCAGCAGCCTACAGACCCATTTGTTAAGCTGAGTGGCAAAAAGGCAAATGAAGTTTATTCTGGACCGGTATGCAATGATGCATTTTGGGAGGTCAAATGCAAGCAGGAAGTGTACAGTAAATTGAAGGATCTTGGGAGGATTGATAGGGTTGCAAGTCCATAGCTCCCTGTAATTGTCAACACAAGTTAATCTGTTGTTAAAGAAGGCATACACAGTATGAGTTGCCTTCATCGGTTGGAGCATTGAATATAACCTTTGGCACATCCTGCTGCAGTTGTATCAGACTTTAGCTCTGGCACATTTCGAGTATTGGGTGCAGTTCAGGTCACTACACTGTAGGAAGGATGTAGTGCCTATAGAGAACATACAAAAGAAGATTACTGGATTGGAGTGTAGTAGCTGTCAGGAAAGATTGGACAAACTTGGATTGTTTTCAGTGGAGTGTTAGAGGCTGAGGGATGTCTATTCCAGATTTCACCAGTACTTATTATATTAAGCATTCACAAATACTATACTTGTTAATAGTATTAACCTGTGTTCACAGATACTTGTGAGATTTTTGTTATAGTCTTAAGCCTCATTCTAAAAAATGAAAATTAAAATCAAACATTTAGTCAGTTTGTGTGTCATTGTTTTATGCCAGTGTGTATATTTCAATCTACTGAATGCAAATCTCTCTTTTGAATCAACAGTCCCATCATGGAAGTGTTTGGTAATGCGAAGACTATCCATAACAACAACTCCAGTCGATTTGGGAAGTTCATTAAGCTGAACTTCTGTCAAAAGGGAAATATTCAGGGAGGCAGAATCATAGATTGTATCCTTTTAATGTGATTCCTATCTAAGTGCAACTCCATTAATAATTCAAAAATGCTTTTTACAGCCAAACAAAATGTGATTCATTAGAAGAAACTTGAGAGTCCAGTTTGTTTCATAATTAGGGTCTCAAGGTTGGTTGTGTGCAGTTCAGGTCACCACACTGTAGGAAGGATGTAGTGTCTATAGACAGCAAACAAAAGCGGATTACTAGGATGTTTCCTATATTTTCCTATTTCTGTAAATCTGTTGTTTATTACCTAATTTATTAGAATATTGATTTTTGTTCTACTTGCATAACAAAAATTGTATCAAATTGTTGACCTTGACAGATTATTCTTTGACTTAAAGATTTATTAGAAAAGGTAAGGATATTTTATGTTGAAGCATTTGTGTCTTTTAGTATAATTTTCCGAACAAAATAATGCGAGTTGTTCATTTTGTGGTTTGCAAGGTTCCGGATGTGGAGACTTCATTTTATTTTGCAGAACCGTGTAGTGAGGCAGAACCCTGGGGAGAGAAATTACCACATTTTCTATGCATTGCTGGCTGGAACAGATGAAGCGCAGAAAGGTGGGTGATAGATCAAGTCCATCAGAGATGTATTAAGGTGTAATCGCAAAATGTTGCAGAACCTTTTGTATAACATATGCACTAGTTGATTTTCTTATCTGTTCTATCACTTCATTTCCGATGCTGTCTATGTGCAGTCATGGAACTAATAATGTAAGGAAAGAGGTGGTTTTGGTGGGCTTAAAAGTGGACAAGTCTCCAGGTCCAGATCAGCAATTAGCTCCAGCTGGTTTGGGTGTTCTCCCCCTTTTGCGCCGTGACCCAAAGTTTTAATTCCTCTCTGACCAAAGCTTTACTTGGTTCAATTTTTCAGGAAGTGTGGTAGCGATAAATCAAGGAACCATAGACCATTAAGTGTCTCATGAGTGGTAGGGAAAGCATTTTAGAAAAATCTGAACAAGAAAATTAAACTCCATTTAGAGAGGCAAGGTTTGATCAGGAATAGTCAGAATGGCTTGGTCAGGAATTCTGTCTTGCATTCCATATTTTTCGTGGTATCTATTAACAAAAACCAGTAGATGAGAATGTAGGCAGGATAATAATTAAGCTTGTGGATGATGTGCAGATTTACCAAATGTTTGTCAGGGAGGAGTAATGCCTGAGGATATAAACTGGGTCAGATGAGCAGATCCTAAGCAGAGGAGAAAGTGAGGACTGCAGATGCTGGAGATCAGAGCTGAAAATGTGTTGCTGGAAAAGCGCAGCAGGTCAGGCAGCATCCACGGAACAGGAGAATCGACGTTTCAGGCATCAGCCCATCCTAAGCAGATGCAATTTCATCCTGATAATTTGTGATGATGCACTTTGGAGGAAGTACCAAAACAAGGGAGTACTCACTGGCAGGACACTCGGAAGCTCAGACAAGCAGAGGGATCTTGGGATGATGCTTATCCACAATCCCTGATGGTGGCAGGGCAGATTAATAAGGCATAAAAGGTATTTGCCTGTTGTGGTTCTGTTTGCTGAGCTGGGAATTTGTGTTGCAGATATTTCGTCCCCTGTCTAGGTAACATCCTCAGTGCTTGGGAGCCTCCTGTGAAGCGCTTCTGTGATCTTTCCCCTGGCATTTATAGTGGTTTGAATCTGTCGCTTCCGGTTGTCAGTTCCAGCTGTCCGTTGCAGTGGCCGGTATATTGGGTCCAGGTCGATGTGCTTATTGATTGCATCTGTGGATGAGTGCCATGCCTCTAGGAATTCCCTGGCTGTTCTGTTTGGCTTGTCCTATAATAGTAGTGTTGTCCCAGTCGAATTCATGTTGCTTGTCATCTGCATGTGTGGCTACGAAGGATAGCTGGTCGTGTTGTTTCGTGGCTAGTTGGTGTTTGCCTTTTATCAGTCCTGGCATAGATGATAAGGGGGAGGTTATGTGGCAGTTATATACAGGTTTGGTTCGGCTACAGCTGATGGTGTACAAGATTGAGGGACGTGGATAGTGTATATGAAAAGCAGCTGTTCATATTAAAAAGGACACACTTTTAAAATGAAAGGTGGGAGATTTCGAGGGGGGTTGAGAGAAAATGATTTCACCCAGAGGGTAGTGGGAGTGTGGAATGGACTGTCTGGGAGGCCACCGCCTGCCAGTTCTGAGGAAGAATCATCGGACCTAAAATGTTAACTCTACTTTCTCTCCATGTGTTCTCCCAACCTGCTGAGTTTTTTCCAGCAATTTCTGTTTCTGTTTTCAGTTTCGTGCTTCGGACAGTATTTGAGGTGGGAAACCTCAGCCTTTCAAAAAGTACGTGGTTGAGGACTTGTGAAGTGTCATAACATAGATGGCTGTGGGGCTAGTGTAGGTTTATCATAGTTTTGTTGGCACAGATGGGCTTCAGGGCCAGTTCTGTACAGGGTAATTCTCTGACCTCCAAGATTTTTGCGCTGCATTGATTTCCGGAACTGAAGTCGGTGCTGCAAACAAATCACCATGTATGGACATTTGGAGCTGCTGCTTTTGTATCTGCGTGGTAGTGGTGTGCATGCACACACACTTTCAGCTAGAAATCTATTAATCTCCTTCTTGAATATACTTGATGGTTCAGCATCTGCAACCTTCTGGGATGAAAATTTCCTGAGATTCATCACCCTTTGTCAATTGAGGCAATTGCCTAGTCGTATTATCACTGGACTGTTAATCTAGAGATGATACTATTTCAGGGACCTGTATTTGAATCCCGCCATGGCAGATAGTGGAATTTGAATTCAGTAGAAAAGAATCCGGAATTAAGAGTTGAATGTGACCGTGAGTCCATTGTCGATATTTGGAATAACCTATCTGGCTCACTCTTGGCGAGAGTGGAGCAGGTACAGGGCTGACTCCTCCAGCCTGAACCCACAGGTAGGCCCAGATAGCTGAAAGAGGGGAAAGGTGGCCTCAGGATGACATGGCAGTTTCCCAATGTGGCTGTCTTCTGGAAATCCACACACATCACGTTAACACCATTTCTTTTATCAAGCATTTCTGTTCTTTTTTCAAAAAAAAACTCTGAGTTAAATCAGATTTCATCTTGAGAAATCCATGCTGACTCTTCCTAATCAACTCACCTTTTCCATGTGACTACTAATTCTATCCCTAATAATCGTTTCTAAACGTTTGCACGCTACCAAAGATAAACTGGCTGTTCGGTAATTGCTAGGATGATCCTTACAACCTTTTCTTGAGCGAGGCTGTAATCGTTGCAGTTTTCCAGTCTCCACTGAAGCACCATCTCCTAAATCTAAGGAAGACTAACAATTACGGCTAGTGCTTTCGTCATTTCTACCCTCAATTCCTTCATAATCCTTGGATGCTTCTTCTCCATTCCCAGTACTTTGTCAGCTTTTAGTACCAAACATTTATCCAATACTACTACTGCTACTACTTTATGAATTTTGGACACTTCGAGTGACACAATTTCCTTCTGTGTCACCATAGCCCTAACAGGGTCAGTGCTTCTAATCAACCCAACTCCTCCTTTAACTGCTCTTTTACTATTTATATGTGTACAGGAATTTCTGGGATTCTGCTTTCTTGTTAATTATACAGCGGCATCATAGAATCCCTCCAGTGTCGATTGCAGCCATTTAGCCCATTGAGTCTGCATTGATCCTCTGGACAGCATCCCACCTTATCTCTCTAACCCCATATTTATCACAGCTCACCCACCTAGCCTGTGTAATTTAGGATAGTCAATCCACCTAACCTGCACACCTTTGGACTGTGGGAGGAAATCAGAGTATACAGAGGAAACCTATGAAGACACGAAGAGTACATACAAACTCCACACAGACGGTTGCCAAGGCTGAAGTTGAGCCTGGGTCCCTGGCATTGTGAGGCAGCACTGTGTACTGTGCTACCCAATCTGCTCAATGAACTGCCCATCTTTTCTCATAAATTTCTCTTATCTGCTTTTTCACTTTCCATCCAAACTGTTGGTATTCCTCTTAGTTCTTTGTTGTATTTTCTACCTTGCATCTATTGTAAGCTCTCTTTTATTTTTCTAACATTATTCTCTACCTTTTTGCTATCCAGGGACATCCTGGATATGTGTTTGTTCTACCTTTCCTATTTGAGGGAGTACACCTCGATTGTACTCTTCTTTGAAGGTCATTCGTGTTTTTCCCTGCCAACTTTGTACCTCTCTACCAATTGATTTTTCTTATTCTGAAATGTTACTTTTCGTTCATTCCTATTTTCTTATTTTATCTCTATTGGCCAATTCTCAATATATGGCAGTATATTCTCCCAAACATATTTGTTCACATTTTACTGACTAACTTTGGGTGGGGTCTTATTGAAAGATTTCTGGAAATCTAAGAAAATCTGAAAATCACTATCCGCTGGCTTCTGTTTATTTATTCTGTTAGTTACATGCACACACATTGTTACGGCTTTGTCAAACATGATTTTCCTTATAAATCCATGTTGAATCTGCACATTCCTGCCAGTATTTTCTAAGTGTCCAGTTAGCATGTTCTAATATTTGCCAATGATGTCTGTAGTTCCCCATTTTTTTTCCCTCCCTCCTTTCTTAAATATTTTCTACCTTTTAGTCTGCAGAAATTATTCTTAAGTCTAGAATTTTGAAAAATAATTACCAGTGCATCAAGTATTTCTACTGCTACCTCTTTTCAGTGTGTGTGTGTGGATGATCAGATCCACAGGATGTATGTATAACCATTCCATCCCATTCATTTCTCCAGTGCTACTTCCTTTGACTAGTCAAGGGAATCATTAATCCTTTGAATCTCTATTAGGATGCATATTGTCTGCACTCCAATAGTGACTTAAACTTCACAACAGCATGTATGAGGTTATGAAGGTAGAATATAAATCCATATTTATCAATTGCTCGCTCGCTCTCTCTGACTCCCCTGTCTGAGTACAAAAAATTGGAATCATCGGAAAACTAGTTCAGCTCCTTAAGCCTGTACTGCAATCAGCAAAATTATGCTGAAGTGACCAAAATTCGTATACCTATAATTGCCCTGTATCCTGAAATAATTTTGCCTAACAATTAATCAGCATCAGATTTAAAACAGTTAACTGATCTAGCATCAGCTTCTACTTGCAAAAGAGAGTTCCAAACTTCTGTCTCTCAAATTTCACTGCAAAAAGCCTTCTCTAATTTTCAACTGTTCCTGCAGATCTAAACTTCCAAACTAGGAGAAACAGTATGTTCCTTTAATATCTTGCAAGTTTTGAGTGAATTAGCCATAACTTCCAAAATTCAGAAGTGTTCAAGTTTAACATATTTACTTGGAGCTCAGCAAATCTGGCAGCATCTGTGGGGAAAGAAACAAATTAATATTTTGAGTCAAATATGACTGTTCTTCATCACTTTGTTTTTATTTCAGAAGTCTTGCATTTGCTTTTATTGGAGTAGACCTCCAGTTTGTTTGACATCTCCTCTTAGCTTGATCTTATCCACACTGTTTTCGTCCAAGGTCAATATATCCTTCCAAAGCCAAAATAAAACATCACACAGAACAAAGAACAGTACAGCACTTGAACAGACCCTTTGGCCCACTATGTCTGTGCACACGACGATCCTATTCTAAACTAATGTGGTCTATATCCCTCTATTCTCTGCCTGTTCCTGTGTCTTAAAGTTTGGTAACTTAATGCCTGTTCAACTTTGCTAATGCTTCTGCTTATACCACCCCTTCTGGCGGTGTGTTCCAGGCATCTGCCACCCTGTGTCTTTTTTTTAAACAAAGAGTAAAATTTACCTCTCACATATCCTTTTAAAATCCCCCAGCTCACCTTTAATCTAAACCTCCAAGTATTTGACATTTCCGCCCTAGAATAGAGACACCGACAATCCACCCTAACCATGAATGTTATAATTTTGTGTACTTCCATCAGGTTGCTTCTCAGCTCAAGTTTGTCTGACCTCACCTTGGATGTCTTGTGCATCCTGTCTGAAGCCTCCACATCCTCCCTATAGTGTGACAACCAGACCTGCACACACTACTCCAAATGTGGCCTGACTAAAGTCTTATCCAGTTGCAGCATGACTTGCCGACCTCTTTACTCAATGTCCTGATCCTTGAAAGCAAACATACTGTATGCCTTCATTATAATTATCCACTTGTGTTTCCACTTTCAGGCAGCTTATGGATTTGCACTCCAAGATCTCTCTGTTAATCAGTGCTCTTTATGGTCCAGCCATTTACAGTATTGTTTCCTCTTGCATTTGACCTCCCAGGAGGCAGACAAAGGGTTTGTTGTTAAGCTAGATGGAAAGTGAATGTGTAGAGGAATTGCCTGCTCCAGTGGAAGGGGAGGCAGCTGAGAGCTTCAAACTGAAAATTCTGAAACAGACATAAAGCGTCAGAAGAATCACAAGTGAGAGGGTTTTGAATGGTCGGAAGCAATAGGTTTCATAGGGCAGGAAGAGATTGGAATCCACTCTGGGAAAGTGAGGACTGCATATGCTGGAGATCAGAGTCAAGGGTATGGTGCTGGAAAAGCACAGCAGGTCAGGCAGCCTCCGAGGGGCAGGAGAATAGATGATTTAAGGAAGAAGGTAGGAGCGGGATGTATGAGGTTGGACTCCGTGAGCTGGAAGGCTGTGGGGGAAGGGAAAGATAAAAAGTGATCCCCTGATGAGGTGATAGTCATGGACATAATGTTCGATGGTGGGGTCATGATCCAACGGCTGGTGTTGAGCCTCCATGATGTAAAGGTCAGTATGACAACAGCACGACCACCCTTGCCAGCAGATTTGATTACAAAGTCAGTGTTGGCTCTGGGAACACAGATTATACTGAGTTCTAAGGGTGAGAGGTTAGAGTGGCTGAGAGAGCAGATAAGTTGCTCATCTTAATATTATTTCATTGATTCTCAATGAAAAGGTCAAATGCCAGTCAGAGAGGGAGTGATTCGGGTGGAGGGGGTATATTAGAGGCAGTTGAAGGAGTCTGTGGGATGGGAACAGAACACATATACCAAGAAATGGGCATGGAGGTGAGGGTGTTGGAACAGCAGTTCAATGTCATTTTGTGCCCAAAATTATTTGAGGTGGAAATTCAAAGGGACTCTGCTGAATGTTCTATGCACGATGAAATAACTCCACAAAATATCCCACCATGCTGTTGCCCCTTATTTACACACAGCGATTCCTTGATACTGATCCGGCTCTGATTGAACAGAACCTCTCTCATTAATATCGGTCAGCTAGGGCTCCCTCATTGGATCAGAATAACAGTCCCAATCAGGGAACTCCTTTTTTGAAATCCACCTGGTTGACCTTGTTCAACTCTCTGCTGAGTCTAGTGATTGTAAGGTCAGAGGGAGAGTAAATATCTGATAAAAGGTAGGGTTAGGAAAGGGATGGATTCAAAGGGAAGGAGGGAGGAGACCAGTTCCAGAGGAGTGTGGATAGCTCTGATTTGTTGAAGCATGTGTTCTTTTAATGCTGGAAAGGAAGAGAAAAAGTTTCTTGCTAGAGTTTCAAATGAGCTGAAGTGCAACTGGGGAGCTGGACAGCTCTCAGACAATGTCACAACGTGATAGAGAGAGAGATTGTGCATGGCACTGAGTGTTGAGCCCAGTTTGCAGCAAGAAAAGCTGTCTGAGGAGCTTTGTACATCCCATTGCCTGTGATCCTGGTTGGATTTGAATCTCAAAGGCTGAAATGTTTTTTGGAGTCATCATGGGTGAGCCTTTAAGAGGGAAGCAATCACTGAGCAATGAGAGGTGATTGTAGAAGTGAGTTTTGGCCAATACCTTGTCAAACATTTGGAGTGAAAACAAAAATAATGATGGTGAATAACAGGAAAGATTAAAATGGAAATCCTGTTGGAGAGACCAGCAGAACTTTGTTGATGTGGCCATGGAGTAAATGCTAAAATAGAGATCTGTGGGTGCTGGAGAATTGAAACAAATAAACACAAAATGCTGGCAAAACTCAGCAGGTCTGGTAGGAGGTGTGGAGAGAAAAGAGAGTTAATGTTTTGACTCGAGTGACTCTTCATCCGAACTGATAACAGCTCTGAAAGATGGTATTTATGCTGATGACTTGGGGGGGGGGGGGGGGGATGGGTAGGAAAATAATGGGTGGATAGGTGGAGAGGCAGCCCAGAGAGAGAGACAGACAGACACACAGAGAAGGAGAAGAAAAGATTGGCTGAGAAGGAGATTGTTGATATTAAATCTGGGAAGAAGAGAAGCTGTGTAAGTGTTAATGGAGAGTATTGATATGTGGAAATGATTTGACTGTGATGAATGCAAACTGTTTCTTTCCAAGACCTGGGTGTGCAGATACATGATAGATATGGAAGGGCATGTTCATTCCCCTCTAAAATTGTTAATCTGTATGTTTAGTCCTGAAGGTTGCAACATTTCCAAGTGCAGGATGAAATGTTATCATCCAGCTTGCATTGACCCTCACTAGAGCACTTTAGTAGGCCCGAGTCAGAGATTTTAGCATGAAAACTCAATGTGCTGAAGTGGCAAACTTTGGGGTCACTTTCATCGACAGAAACTTTGATGGACAGGTATTCCACAAAGTGATCTCGTAATCTGCGTTTTGTCTCCCCTGTCCTTCCAAAGGTGTGATGCCCAGAATTGCTCAGAATATTCCAAGTGTGATCAAACCATGCATTATGTAGGTTGAAGCATCTCCTTGTATTTATTTCCTCTGAATACAAATGTTCCAATGTCATTAGCCTTCTTTTTGGTTTAGTTTCTGTAAGAATTGCTAACATTTCATTGATCTTTAAATCCAAGCCTCCAGTATCTCTTGGGGGTCAAAGTGATTCTAACTTCCACCTACTTTGATCTTATTCTGAGCAATTCTAGGCATCACACTTTTGGAAGGACAGGGGAGACAAAATGCAGATTATGAGACCACTTTGTGGAATACCTGTCATCAGCTGAAAGATTTTGAGATGTTTCAAGTCACAATATCCTGAATTATTTTGTCTGGTTGTTGCATGGATGTTCTAGAGATGTTTGAAAGCAAATGTTTATGGGGCCAGCTGATCCTGGGGATTGTTCGCTCTTTCGGGATAGTTTCTTTCTCACTATTACTTTCAATGTATCAATTTTGTTGTGTTCTTCTGCCTGATTAAATAATTGTTTTTTGGGCCTTGTTGTCGTTTGCTGTGAATGCTGAAACAAAGTAATTAATTAACATGTCTGTATTTTCATAACTGCACTTCATTGTTAAGGAATCCATATTGATCAGATTTTCTTTCTCATAATGCAGTTGTTCATTTGCAAGTTACTTGTTACACTCCCCCTTTGCTCCTTTCTTTTCTTTAATTTTCCTTTAACTTAAAACATCAGCATGGTGGCTTAGTGGTTAGCACTGCTGCCTCACGTTAACAAGGACCTGGGTTTAATTCCACCCTTGGGTGACTGTATGCAGTTTGCATATTCTCTCAATGCTTGTCCAGTTTTCTCCCACAGTCCAAAGATACGCAGGTTCAGTAGACGGCTGATATTAAATTCCCCGTAGATTCTGCAGACTAGGCGGATTAGCCATGGAAAATGCAGGGTTGCAGGGACAGGTTTGGGGTGGGTGGGGGGACTGAGTGGGACGCTGTTCAGAGGGTCAGTGTGGACACGAGGGACCGAATGTCCTGCTTCCATACTGCAGGGATTTCCTGATTCTAGAGACTTTCTTTTTTTCTTAACTTCTTGGCTTCTCCTTTTTCTCTGCCTTCTCCTTTTGCCTCCTTTTGCACCCTGCATATGTGCACAGTGAAATTAACAGGACGCTGTGGACTGGCTGGAAAACATTAACTCAGTATGGGGTTGGGAAGGCATTGACACATTTTTGTAACTTTAATGATCTTTTTTGTGAAGCTCTTTTACTTGATGTATTTTTCACATTCCTAATTTAGCTCATTATTTTCCTTACACAGTATGGTGTTGGCTTTCTGCTTGAAGAAATAGTTATAAAAATTAGGAAGCCTGTTTGATCTCTGGGCAGCGTCCTTATTTTCAGAAAGTATGTTATGAAACAAAAATAGCCAAAAGAGTGTGTTTGGCAGTCAAGAAAAAGGTTGTTTTTATTTAAGTTCAAAATTAAATGCTATTCCATTTTCACTTTGTTTTCAAGTACTGAATTTAAGAAAGCATTCCATTCCACAAGACAAAAGAAGTAGAAATCTTTTTTTTAAAAAAAAAGTTAAAATGCATATTTACATATTACATTGTAACTTGGTTACAATGGGTGGAGTCTTACAAATGATGTGGACTGTGGTGAGACATGGCAGATATGCGCAAGAAATTTAGGGAAACTGAGTTCAACATCAGAAACTACGCACTACATCTTTTCTGTGTAGTAAGATTCTCACCAAGTAACAGTTGTTACAATACAGGGTAAACCCCCCTGCTGAATTTAAACCAGCAACACAGAAAAGATTTATCCCGTGCAGTAATCTGTGAAAATTAGAGAGGCCAAGTACTGTTTAAAGTAAAAATTAACCACTTTATTTCTTAGAGTCTAACAGAGAATAATTAAATAACAACTAACTACGACTCCTTCCTCTCACCTATCTTTTACTTTCCCCTCTATAATAGTAGTCTGATCAAACCCCGGCTTAAGATTTACCAAAAATTCATATTTCAAAACCAGGCAGCTGTCGAATCTTCCCTTTGTATCTGCCTCTGTAGATTTTCTTCTTAGGGATTTCGGTTTCACAGGTCATTGATGGATAAAGGTATCTTTAAGAGTTTCGGGCAGTCTGTACATGCTGGTGGCTTGGCAGTTCTCTTCACTTTTTGCTTCGTGCTGTGACTTATGATAGTGAGATCTGGTAACTACGCAGTCTATTCAAGCCATTAATGCTCAGGGGACATATACGGTTACATACAAGTGTGTGACCTCTAGTCAGTTGTGTAGGGCTAGCATAAGCAGTGTGGGGAACCTCACCTCATAATTTGGGTCCTCTAAAGTGATCAGGCATCTGGTCAGTCATGCATAGGGGCAGCTCATTGTTCTCTGTTAAGTCTGGGGTGAATACACTTTTGGGGTCTGTGCACTGATCATTTGAGAATGGTGCAGGGGATTCATTGCCAAATGGGGGTGGTGCAGTCAAGGCTGCTGAGAGAAAGCAGTGGCATGTGTGGAGCTGGTGACGACAAGGAAATAGCGAGGGCTGCAGATGCCGGAAAGCCAGAGTCGATACTACGAGGAGCTGGATAAAGCACGATGGGTCAAGCAGCATCAGAGGAGCTGATGTTTCAGGTCAGAATCTTTGGTCAGAACCTGAAACGTTGACTGCCCTACTCCTCTGATGCTGCTTGGCCTGCTTTCCATTTTCCAGCTCCACGCTGTATTAATGCTGGTGACAAGGACTTTGGGAGAATCATCAGAGGGTATGAGAAACCACATTGGTAGGCTGTGGGAAATGAACCTTCCAAGCTCAGCGAGCAAACCTACATCCAGAACCTCAACCTGAGCTACAAATCTTCTCAAAACTTACTAACATGGGTAGGCTGTGGAAGGGTGTGTGTGGTTGGTAAGGGGCCAAGCTGTCCATCTTCCTGACAAAGCTCAGTTGCATCGGGAACAACAAGCCAGGCAGGACCTGATTGACAACTGTGTGCAGTTCTGGTTGCCTCACTGTGTAGGAAGGATGTGATTGCACTGAAGAGAATGCAAAGGAAATTGACCAGGGTGTTGCGGAGGTTAGAAAATCTTCACCACAGAGAGAGACTGGATAGGCTTGGGTTGTTTTCTTTCAAGTAGATGAGAATGAAGGGAGACTTGATTCAGGTGAATAAGATGATAAGTGACATGCATAGGATGGATAGGAAGCAGCCACTGAAGAAGGGCCGTAATGAGGGAGCATATTTTTAGCCTGAAGGGCAGGATGTTGAGAGTATTTGAGGAAATCTGTTTTGACGCAGAGGGCAGTAGGAATCTCAAATGCACTGTCTTGGAAGCCAGTAGAGGTGGGTAACTTCAAACATTATAACAAGTGTCTGGATGAGCACTTGAAATGGCGCAATATTCAATGCCATTGGCCAAAGTGCTGGAAAGTGAGATTTGTGTAGATAGGCCAATGCAGATGAGGGGCAGAAGGGCCTTTTTCTGTATAATCTCTATGATCTGGTTGCAGTAAGCTAATGTACAAAGCTAATGTGAAATAGTCATTGGTTTGTGACGTGGGTGTAATCTGCAGCCTCTGTTGGTTTTGCTTGTGTTGTTTTCAGTTGGCTGTAAATAAAAGCTCACATTTGCAATTATTAGCTTGTCTGCATACAATTTTTCCTTGTTTAACAATGTCAAGATGGGGTCTGCATTAGGATTTATGTTAGAGTAGCAGTGCCAGGAGGGGCGGGGAGGTGTGGAGGGGGCAGTGGTGTTTGGATGAGATGTAGCAAGAGCAAGTAAAGTCTGTGTTATGATGACTAAAGAGCAACAGGAGCCAGAGAATGGAGGTTGTGCATGTGAGGGAGTATTAGCCATGCCGGCCATTAGCGATGAGCCCTGTAGCTTGGTGATTATTGACCATCGATGGCCACTGGCCATTTCCTAGCCAGTGAGGAATGAAAGGGCTGAATCAATTTTTGTAAACTGGGGAAACAGTAGAAAATTGAAAATTATCCATAATCTTGTATTCTTTTGTATTTAACCAAGAGTTGTCTGCAATACAACAGAGTTGTTTTTAGACTTACCAGTTTTTATTTAGTGTATGCCTGAAAATAGAGCAGAGAACCGTTCAGCAAAGGAATAGGCCCTTTAGCCAGTGATGCTGTGCTGAACATAATGCCAAGTTAAACTAATCCCTTCTGCCTGCCCATGGTCCATACCCCTCCATTTCTTGTTTGTTCATGTCTGTATGTAAAAGTTCCTTTAATGTCCCTATCTTATTTTCCTCCATCACTACCCCTGGCAGCATGTTCAAGGCACCTACCACTCTGGAAATAAAACTCTCATCACCTTTGAATCTGCACCTCTCTAGTTTAAATGCATGTCCTCTAGTATTAAACATTCTAACTCTGGGGGAAATAAGGTTCTGACTGTCAATCCTATCCACGCCCCTCATAATTTTATGAACTTCTATCTGGCCTCCCCTCAGTATCCGCCACTCCAGAGAAAAACAACCCTCATTTTTCTAGCCTCTCCATGTAGCTAATACCCTCTAATCCAGACAGCATCCTGGTAAAACCTCCCTGCATTCTCTCAAAAGCTTCCACATCCTTCCTGTAATGTGGCAACCAGAATTGAACACAATACTCGAAGTGCGGCCTAACCAAATTTTATAAAGCTGCAATGTGACTTCCTGACTCTTGTACTCAGTGTCCCAACCAATAAAAGCAAGCATGCCACAGATGTTTGTCACAGGCCTATCTACTTGCATGAAAACTTTTAGAGAACTATGGACTTGAACCTCAAGATCCCACTGTACATCAATGCTGTTCAGGGTCTTGCCGTTAACTGTGAATACTTGTCCTTAACATTTGACTGGGTTCAAGGAGCTATGGACGTGGTTCAGCACCTCACTTGGTAAGATTAAACTGCATCTGCCATGTCTCTGCTCATATTTGCAGCTGATCTGTATCCTGCTGTATCCTTTAACAACCTTCTACACTATCCACAACTTCCCTGATCTTTGTGTCATCTCTAAACATAGTAACCCACCCATCTACATTTTCATCCACGTCATTTATATAAATCACAAACCACAGAAGTCCCAGTAAAGCTCCCTGCGGGACACTATTAATCGTGGGCCTCAAACCAGAAAACACCCTTCCACCACTACATTCTGCCTTCTATGGGCGAGCCATTTCTCAATCCAAATGGCCCAGATACCATGGGTCTCACGCATTTTATTCTTTTGAATGAGTCTACCATGAGGTATCTTCTCTGAAGCCTTAGTAAAATCCACAGAAACAACATTCACTCGCTACTCTTATGGATCACCCTTCATCACCACCTCAAAAAAAATGAATCAAATTAAAAGACGTGATCTGCCCCACATAAAGCCATGCTGACTGGCAAAACAAATTGGAAGAAAGTGAGAACCGCAGGTGCTGGGAGAGTCGGAGTCGAAAAGAGTGGCCCTGGAAGAGCACAACAGTTACTCCAGCAGCATCCTAGGAGCAGGAGAGTCAACATTTCAGGCATAAGCCCTTCAGGAATGTGGAATGGGAAGGGGGAATGAGAGATGAATGGGTGGGAGGTGGGGGTGGGTCTTGGGGGAAGATGGGGGGGGGGTGGGATGGTGGTTGCAGGTGGCGGATAATAGTAATAGGTCGGTGGGGAGGGTAGTGCGGATAGGTGGGATAAGTCAAAGCAAATTGTTTGATCTGTTTCCCAAGTTTGCTATTGAATCTAACATTGTTGTCAGAAACAGGAAAGTCACAGTCACTTCATTGAGAGTTTTCTATATATCACCCCCAGTAGCAACAGAGATACGGAGGGGCAGATTGGGAGGCAGATTTTGGAAGGATGCAGAAATTACAGGATTGTTATGGGTGAATTCAACTTCCCTAATATTGATCGATGAATATCTATCGGTAGGAGAGCACTTCAGTGATAGTGATCACAACTCTCTGGCTTTTACGATAGTCATGGAGAGGGATGGGAGCAGACCATATGGAAAAGTATTTAATTGGAGGAAGGGGAATTACAATGCTGTTAGGTAGGAACTGTGGAGCATAAATAGGGAACAAAGATTCTCGGGGAAATGCATGACAGAAATGTGGAGATTGTTTAGGAGCAGTTGCTGCTGGATAGGTTTGTCCCACTGAGGCATGGAAACTGTTACTGTGAAGGAACCTTGGATGATAAGTGATGTGGAAGATTTAGTCGAGAGGAAGAAGGAAGCTTACTGAAGGTTGAGGAAGCAAGGATCAGACAGGGCTCCAGAGGGTTGCAAGATAGCCAGGAAGGAACCAAAGAATGGACTTGAGAGCTAGAAGGGGCATCAAAAAGCCTTGGATAGGATTAAGGAAAACCCCAAGGCATTCCACACTTATATGAGGAACAAGAGGATAGCCAGAGTGAGGGTAGGGCTGATCAGGGATAGTGGAGAGAAGTGGACCTTGTTGTTTGTGAGGCCAGCATAAAACCGTCTCATACGCTCGAACAGATTCAAGTTAAGGAGGAGGATGTGCTAGAAATTTTGAAAAACAAGAGGATAGATAAGCCCCCTGCGCCTGATGTATACCTTAGATTACTACGCGAAGCAAGGGAAGAGATTGCTGGACCTTTAGCGATGATCTTTGCATCCTCAGTGCCCACTGGAGTAGCACCAGATGATTGGAGGGTGGCAAATGTTATTCTCTTGTTCAAGAAAGGGAATAGGAATAACCATGGAAATTGCAGACCAGTCAGTCTTACATTAGTGGTGGGAAAATTATTGGAGAGGATTTATTTGGAAAACCCTAGTTTGATTAGACATAGTTAGCATGACTTTGTGAGGGACAGGTCATGCCTTAGATGCCTTATTCAATTCTTGGAGGATGTGACGAAGCACATTGTTGACATAAGAGAGTGGATGCGGTGTATACGGACTTTAGCAAGGCATTTGATAAGGTTTCCCATGGTAGGCTCATTCAGAAAGTAAGGAGACATGCAGGAAAATTTGGCTATCTGGATACAGAATTGGCTGGCCCATAGAAGACAGTGGTGGTAGATGGAAAGTACACAACCTGGAGCTCGGTGACCAGTGGTGTTCTGCAGGTATCTGTGCTGGGACCTCTGCTCTTGACGATTTTATAAATGACTTGGATGCGAGTGAAAAGGTGGGTTAGTACATTTGTTAATGACACGAATTGTGTGGAGGGCTGTTGTAGGTTGCAATGGGACATTCAGGTAGGTTCTGGATGAGTGGTGCTGGAAGAGCACAGCAGTTCAGGCAGCATCCATTGACAGGATGCAGAACTGGGACAAGATTAGAGTGGTGCTGGAAAAGCACAGCAGGTCAGGCAGCATCTGAGGAGCACGAGAATCGGGCAGGAGCCCTTCATCAGGAATTAGCTTTTGCCTCGGATGCAGAACTGGACTGAGAAGTGGCAGATGGCATTCAACTGTGAAGTGATTTGTATTGAAGGCTGAATTTGGATGCAGATTACAGGATTAAAGGCAGGATTCTTGACAGCGTGGAGGAACAGAGGGATCTTGGGGTCCGGGTCCATGTCCATAGATCCCTCAAAGTTGCCAGCCAAGTTGTCGAGAAGGAGTATGGTGTGTTGGCTTTCATTAACAGGGGGATTGAGTTCAAAGAGCCATGAGGTTATGCTGCAGCTCTGCACAGCCCTGGTTTGAGCCCACTTGAAATATTGTGTTCAGTTCTGGTCGCCTCATTATAGGAAGGATATGGAAGCTTTAGAAAAGGTGCAGAGGAGATGTACCAGGATAGTGCCTGGACCGTAGGGCAGGTCTTATTAAGAAAGGATGAGGGAGCTAGGGCTTTTCTCATTGGAACAAAAAAGGACAAGAGGTGATGAGATGGAGGTGTACATGATGATGAAAGGCGTAGAGTGAATAAGCAGAGACATTTTCCCAGGGTGGAAATGGCTATCACGAGGGTGCATAATTATAAGATGATGAAAGGAAGATCTGAGGTGGGTGCCAGAGTTAGGCTCTTTACAGAGAGAGGTAGGTGCATGGAATACCCTGCCAGCAGTAGTCATCGAATCAGATACATTAGGGCCATTTAAGCGACTATTAGATAGCACATGGATGAGAGTAGAATGCAGGGTATGAAGTTTAGTTTGATCTTAAAGTAGGATAAGGTCAGCACAACATTGAGAGCTGAAGGGCCTGTACTGTGCTTTACTGTACTATGTTCTGTTGGTACCTGCTGCATTGCCAATACTTATCTGGGTGTGCAGCAGCCTTTTCAAGATAGTGTGAGTGCCAAGAATGCCAGTCTTTCAGTGGATATTCGTTGTGTAAATTCTTTTTAGAAAGGCAAGTGGTAAGATAGGGTAGAATTGGGCTGAAGGTCTGCCATTGGTGTGAGGTATTGGTAAGATATGGTGAGAGATCATACGAAGAAAAACTCGCCTAGAAACTTGACAACACTGACACTTAGCCAGAAAAAGTAACATCTAGTCCATTATTACAGGTACATTTGTGAAAGCAAGAAATGTTACTCAGTTGTGCTTCATCTTTGCTCACACAATCCCTAATACCTGTGTAAACAGTACAACGTTTTGCAGAAGGTTAAGCCACAATAATGTTAGGTGCATTAGTCAGAGGGAAATGGGTCTGGGTGGGTTACTCTTTAGAGGATCAGTGTGGGCTTGTTGGGCCAAAGGGCCTGTTTCCATACTGTAGGGGAATCTAATCTGCATCTAATCTAAACTCACAGATGCTTGAGTTTTTGTGATTTTTTTTCAACTTCTGTTTAATGTATTGTCATATATAAAAAAAATGCTCTGTTATAAGATCTTCAATGTTCACATTGACCCAAGTGCATGAGTACTTGTTAATTGAAATGAACACGTTGGTCTGGTTTCATACAAGTGACAGCTTGCTGTTATGACATGGCGGTGTACCCCTGTGTTAATTAAACCAAAAACCCAGAAAAGCTCAGCTCACCTCGTAATCTGTTAAAGTATGAGTGACAGAGAACTCCAAAATTCCACTGTTTAAAGAAAGATAATATCAACTTGTTCCTTAACTCTAAAAGTGAACATTAAACAACAACCACTCTCAACTCTCAGCCTACCTTTACCTTAACTGCTTGTTATCTGCTTCCAACTTTATAACAATATTAATTCCAATAAAAACCCCTATTAAAATTGCATCAATTTAATTTCAAAACCACACATTAGCTGTTGTCTCTGGTGTCATCCTCCTTTTTGCAGTTACTCTCTTTTAAAATGCCTGCTTTTTTTATGCCACAAAGATCAGATCGTCTCATTGGTTCAGTGTTAGCAAAAGCAATGACTTTAAACTTTATTAGGTTTTAGTATCCTGGAGCATAATTTAAACTGATTAACTTTGAATCCTTGTCAAAACAGCAACCAGCTCAGGTATCTATTTCATAGTCACATGTTATATATTTTCAATTTTCCAGTACACTGAGACTGCTATGATTTGGAGATGCCGGTGTTGGACTGGGGTGTACAAAGTTAAAAATCACACAACACCAGGTTATAGTCCAACAGATTTAATTGGAAGCACACTAGCATTTGGAGCATCGCTCCATCAGGTGATAGTGGCGGGCTCAGTCCTAACACACACAATTTATAGCAAAAATTTGCAGTGTGATGTAACTGAAGTCATACATTGGAAAAATTGATTGTCTGTTAAGTCTTTCATCTGTTTGAATGTTTCATTCCTTTCATGTGTAAATCACAAAACCTTTTTTAAAATGTTGCATTCTCAGGTTAGCTGTTAACAATGGTGATAGCTAGACAAGATGTTGAAGGTGTTGGCCCCCTGTGTTCTCTGTCTATGCCATGATGTTTAGATTGATTCTAATCTAAAGAGTGGGATAAGGAGTTCTACATGAATTCATGCAGTTTTTGAGCAAAGTACAATGTAACCCTGCAAGTACAAATTCACCCCATAAAATATATGTGTGCATGTGGGTCTTTGTCTGTGTGTGTGTGTATGTGTATGAGTGTGTGTCTCTGTCTGTCTGTCTGTCTGTCTAGGTTGGAGGTCATGAGTGTGAGAAAGTGTATGTGTGTGTATAGTGAGTGTAGAGTGTCTTGAGTCTGTGAGGGTGTGCATGTGTGAGTGTGGGAATGTGTGTGTCGGTGTGTGCATCTGTGTATATGTGTGTTCGTGTGTATGTTTGTATAAGAGTGCCTGTGAGAGTGTGTGTGTGTGTGTGTGTGTGTGTGTGTGTGTAGGAGTATCGGTGTGTGTATAGTGCAATGGTGATCACCTGTAATGTGACATGAATCCAAGGTCCTTTTTGAGGCTCTCCCTATAGCTACCGAACTTAGCTATCAGCCTCTGCTCGGCCACTTTCACTGCTGCCTATTCCGAAGTCCGCCTTGGAGGATGGTCACCCGAAGGTCCGAGGTCGAATGTCCTGGACCACTGAAGTGTTCCCCAACTTGGAGGGAACCCTCCTGTCTGTTGATTATTGTGCGGTGCCCATTCGTCCATTGTCATAGCCTTTGCTCGGTTTCCCCCATGTGCCATGCCTCAGGGCATCCTTGTCTGCAGCATATAAGATAGACAACGTTGGCTGAGTCACATGAGTACCTGCCATGTACGAGGTGGGAGGTGTCCCCAAGCATAATGGCGGTATCTATGTCCACACTCTGACATGTCTTGCAGCACCTACCGTGACAGGGTTGTATAGAGTTGTCCTGAGAGCCGGGCAGCTTGCTACGAACAACAATCTGTTTGAGGTTTGGCGGTTGTTTAAAGGCAAGTAGTGGAGGTGTGGGGAAGGTCTTGGCGAGGTGCTAATTCTCATTGATAATGTGTTGCAGGTCACAAAGAACATGGTGTAGTTTTTCAGCTCCTGGGAAATACTGAACAACGAAGGGTACCCTGTCAGTTGCAGCACGTGTCTGTCTCCTGAGGAGGTTATTTCGGTTCCTTACTGTGGCACGTTGGAACTGGCAGTCGATGAGTTGGGCATCGTACCACGTTCTTGTGAGGGCATCCCTGAGTACTTCCAGGTGTCCGTCACGTTCCTCCTCATCTGAGCAGATCCGGTGTATGCGTAGGGCTTGTCCATAGGGAATGGCTGTTTTAATATGTTTTGGGTGGAAGCTGGAGAAGTGTAGCATTGTGAGGTTGTCTGTGGGTTTGCGGTAGAGTGTGGTGCTGAGGTGTCCATCCTTGATGGAGTTGCATGTGTCCAAGAATGAGACAGATAGTCGAGAGTAGTCCATGGTGAGTTTGATGGTGGGATGAAACATGTTGATGTCTCTGTGTAGTTTTATCAGTGACTCCTCGCCATGGGTCCAGAGAAAGAAAATGTCGTCAGTGTACCTGGTGTACAATGTTGGTTGGAGATCCTGCATAGAGAAGAAATCTTGTTCGAACTTGTGCATAAAAATGTTGGCATATTGGGGTGCAAATTTGGTCCCCATGGCTGTTCCACATGTCTGGATGACACATATATTTTGTGGGGTAAATTTGTACTTTCAGGGTTACATTGTACTTTGCTCAAACACTGCATGAATTCATGTAAAACTCAGTTATCTCACTTTTTAGATTAGAATCAATCTAAACATCATGGCATAGACCGAGAACACAAGGGGCTAACACCTTCAACATATTGTCTAGCTATCACCATTGTTAACAACTAACCTGAGAATGCAACGTTTTTAAAAAAGGTTTTGCGGCTTACACATGAAAGAAGTGAAACAATCATGGCATTCAAACAGAAGAAAGACTTAACAGACTATCAATTTTTTAATGTATAATTTCAGTTACATCACACTGCAAATTTTTTGCTATAAATTGTGTGTTAGAATTGCACCCTCCACTATCACCTGATGAAGGAGCGACGCTCCAAAAGCTTGTGTGCTTCCAATTAAACCCATTGGACTATAACCTGGTGTTGTGTGATTTTTAACTGAGACTGCTAGTTAGTCATTTTACAGGCGCTTATAAGCGGTCAGTGCAAAACAGCATTTATTCTCTCTTAAAGGTACAGTACATGCCTTCAACTTGATAACATTGCGTTCTCAGTTATTTGAATCCATTGCTATGACAATTGAAAATGATTGAATTGTACATCAGGTTAGTCATTATCTAGAGAAAAGCCAGGTTCATATATGATTTAATCGATATTAAAGACCGGTTTGGTTCTGCGGGATGTGTCTACTGCGAATGTTAATTTGTTTTTTCACTGCCCAGCTGCTAATTTCCTCATATTTTCAACATTTACAGTTTCTTTCTTCTCACACAAATTACTGCATTTGTACTTTGAATTGTAGTTGTTTTTAGTTTACCAATGGTATCAAGCTAACTTTTTGAAGATATTAATTCATGGATATAAAGAGTACAATTAAAACACCATATATTTGGAGAAAATAAGATGTTTTTAACTCTTTTCAACTAACAGTTATCAATACTAAACAGAAGTCAATGCATTTTAATCTTTTATTCTGCAGAGATGTTTTATTTATCTGAAAAAGAGAATTACTATTATTTGAGACAGTTTGGATGTATTGTGGATAATGCAATTGATGACCAGCGGACCTTTCAGGAAGTTATGGTAAGATGTTTAACATTGGTGATGGAGCATTGTCTTAATGACCATTCTTAGTTCATTGTGTACTAATAAATATTTCATTTACTGCCACAAATATTTTTGTACTCCTTCATGCTCTTGATGAGGTGATGACACTAACTAACTTCCTAACTTGAGGTCCATCTGAGGTAGTTCTACCCACTGTGATAGGGAAGGAAATTGTAAAGGGAGTGTCAATTTTTCATTCTGTCAGATATCCTCTCAGGAAGCTTTTGTTAATCCTTTAGATTAATATGTCACTCAAGTTTCTTGTTGCCTACAGTTGGTTTGTGCTTTTTAGAAGTGATTGAGGTTTAAGACTAACTCTCTTACTATTGTTGTGACCTAACATGCTACAGCACTTTTTTCTTATATTTGAAGATTTCAAAGTTGTGTTCTTTTTAAGAGAGCAATTTATTTTTGATAGATTTTTGTTCTTTGTTTTGGTGTAATAATCAATGTGTTAGAGCCTGGGGATCGGCTTATACAACTATGAAAAATGTGCATAACCCTTCGTGTTGATTCACATTTTTTATTCAATCATGGAATGAGGGTGTCACTGGCCTAGACCAGCACTTATTGTCCATCTCTAATTACCCAGAGGGCAGTTAAGAGCTGACTGCATTGCAGTGAGTCTGGAGTCATATGTAGGCCAGACCAGACAGTGCTGGCTGTTTCCTATCCTGAAGGACATCAGTGAACCAGGTAGTTTTTCTCACAATCGACAATGGTCATCATTAGACACTTAATTTCAGATTTATATTGAATTCAAATTTCACCATTTGCCACAGTGGGATTCAAAAAGAGGTCCCCAGGACATTACTTGGGTCACTGGATTAACAGACCAATGATTTAACCACTAGGCTGTCACCTTCCCTGGATTGCAGATTTCATCAGCATAATGCTTTCACTTTTACTTCCCTTCATTTCACGTGATGCAGAATATTAAAGTTGTGTAATTTAAAAAAATTATAGAGACCCAATACATGAACTATCCACCTTTCAATTAGTTTGTTCTTATTCATATCATGTGGGTATCCCCATCACTGAGAAGACCATGGTGAGCTCCCTCCTTGAGCCACTACAGTTCCTTGGATGGAGGTGTGTTCATAGAGCTGTTAGAATAGAACATCCAGTGAATTGGAGGAACTGTGCTGCAGTTCCATATTAGGATGGTGTGTGGCTTACAGAGGAACTGGGTGCTTCAAGCATTTGTCCTTTTTGACTGGTAAGCATGATAGCTTTGGAGGATGCTTTCAGAGAAACTTTGGTAGGTTGCTTTGTCCTGGACAGTTTTAATATTCATGAGTGTTGTTGCAACTGCACTCGTGCATGCCAGTTGCAATTATTTATCATGCTTCTGACTTATTTCTTGTCAATGGTGGGTAGACATGGCAGAGATAAGACGTCATTTATACATCACGGATCTCCTAGTTTCTGATGTTTTGTAGATGCAGTACACATGTTTCTTGTCCAGTTCAGTTTCTAGTTAGTGGAAACTCCAGAATGTTGTGGCAGATTCAGCAATGGTAATGCCACTAAACATCAAGGGGCAATGTTTGTGCATTGCTGCTTTATTGGAGATGGTCATTGCCAAGCTGTTGTGTGGTGTGGATGTTAATTTACAATTTACCAATTCAAATCTGGACGTTGCAGCACATGGACACAGGTTGCTTTAGTTCTGAGAAGTTGTGAATGATACTGAATGTTTTGCAATCGTCAACAAACATCTCCACATCAGACTTAAATGGAGGGTAGGCCATTGAAGGAGGTGAACATGGTTGGGCCTAGGTTACCAGATCCTATCAACTCTATTCTGAATCAGAGAAAGTAAAGTAAGCGGCTAGTCTGAGAATCAGAATAACCTTTTATTGTCAGACATAATCAAAGAGTATAGTGAAAAATTTATACATCACCAATTGCAGTGCCATTTCTAATTTTGATCCAGTGCAAATGATCCACTGTGGATCTCTCCTCAAACAGATGGCTTGAGATGTTAGAGTGAGCACTTAATGAAATAAAGCTCAAGTACTGACCTAACTCTGTGGGAGCAAACCCATTGTGCCATCGTGTTAGTTTGAGTATCTTTGAAGGTCATTGTTGCAAGACGTGTACGCAGATAAAATAGGAGCAGGAGTTGGCGATTCAGCCCTTCCAGGATTAGTGGTGCTGGAAGAGCACAGCAGTTCAGGCAGCATCCAAGTAGCTTCGAAATTGATGTTTCGGGCAAAAGCCCTTCATCAGGAATCCTGATGAAGGGCTTTTGCCCAAAACATTGATTTCGAAGCTACTTGGATGTTGCCTGAACTGCTGTGCTCTTCCAGCACCACTAATCCAGAATCTGGTTTCCAGCATCTGCAGTCATTGTTTTTTACCTTGTTGATTCAGCCCTTCCAGCCTGCTCCACCGTATAAAATCAATAATCTTTTCCTGCTTTCACCCCATACCTTCTGATCCCTTTTTAGCCCTTGGAAATTCAACCCCCGCCCCGCCATCTCCCTCCTTTTCGACAATATTCAATGTCTTAGCCACAACCAATTTATGTGGCAGACTCTGCTACAATCTCACTAGTCTCTGGGTGAAGAAGCAGCTCCTTGTTTCAGTCCCAAGTGGCTTATTTATTACAACAGTCAAATTGAATTAACCTTCCAACCAACATCTATGTTCATAACATAGTAAAATTAGAAAACTCAATGACACTCAAAATACACCCTCAAATGTTACCTAACCAGACTTGTTGACTAACAAGTACAACTTTGTGAACACTCGAGACTAGAGCAACAGGTTTACAGCTCAAATAAAAGACTTAACAAATAGTAACAATACAATGAACAGCACAAAGGTAAACAACAGCAGTGGAAAAGTGCTTTTCTGACAGGAGATCTGCAACCAGTTGTGTTTTGCAGGGATCAGTGCTGGGAGCCCTGTTGTTTGTAACATGTCTTGTATATGATTAGATTAGATTAGATTAGATTACTTACAGTGTGGAAACAGGCCCTTCGGCCCAACAAGTCCACACCGCCCCGCCGAAGCGTAACCCACCCATACCCCTACATCTACATCTACCCCTTACCTAACACTACGGGCAATTTAGCATGACCAATTCACCTGACCTGCACATCTTTGGACTGTGGGAGGAAACCGGAGCACCCGGAGAAAACCCACGCAGACACGGGAGAACGTGCAAACTCCACACAGTCAGTCGCCTGAGGCGGGAATTGAACCCGGGTCTCCGGCGCTGTGAGGCAGCAGTGCTAACCACTGTGCCACCGTATATCACTGATTGTAGGAGGATGTAGGTGGTCTGCTTCATAAGTTCTCAGATGACACTACGGATGGTGAAGAGAATTGCCAGAGTACAGAAGGATATAGATAGGTTGGAGACTTGAAGGAAGAAATGACAGATCAAACTTAATCTGTCCTGAGACCAGTGGAGTGCCACATGGATTGGTGCTGGGTGCACTACTTTTCGTCGTTTATATACATGGTTTGGATGTAATCATAAGAGGTATAGTTACTAAGTTTGCAGATGACACCAAAATTGGGGGTGCAGTGGACAGTGAAGAAGGTTACCTCGGATTACAACAGGATCTGGACCAGATGGGCCAATGGGCTGAGAAGTGGCAGATGGAGTTTAATTCAGATAAATGTGAGGTGCTGCATTTTGGGAAAGCAAATCTTTGCAGGACTAATACACTTACTGGTAAGGTCCTAGGGAGTGTTGCTGAACAAAGAGATCTTGGAGTGCAGGTTCATAGCTCCTTGAAAGTGGAGTCGCAAGTAGATAGGATAGTGAAGAAGGTATGCTTTCCTTTATTAGAGTATTGTGTATAGGATTTGGGAGGTCATGTTGCGGCTGTACAGGACATTGCTTAGGCCACTTTTGGAATATTGCATGCAATTCTGGTCTCCTTCTATTGGAAGGCTGTTGTGAAACTTGAAAGGGTTCAGAAAGGATTTACAAGAATGTTGCCAGGGCTGGAGGATTTGAGCTATAAGGAGAGGTTGAATAGGCTGGAGCTGTTTTCCCTGGAGCATCAGAAGTTGAGGGGTGACCTTAGAGGTTTATAAAATCATAAAGGGATAGGATAAATTGGCAAAGTCTTTTCCCTGGGGTGGAGGAGTTCAGAACTAGAGGGCAAAGGTTTAGGGTGAGAGGGGAAAGATATAAAAGAGACCTAAGGGACAATGTTTGCATGGAGAGGGTGTTATGTAAGTGGAATGAGCTGCCAGAGGAAGTGGTGCAGGCTGGTACAATTGCAACATTTAAAAGGCATCTAGATGTGTAGATGAATAGGAAGGATTTGGAGGGATGTGGGCCAGGTGCTGGCAGGTGGGATTAGATTGGGTTGGGATATCTTGTCGGCATGGACGAGTTGGACCGAAGGGTTTGTTTCAGTGTTGTCCATCTCTGACTAAATGCAAAGTGATGCAGTTTGGAAAGTCTAAGTTTGGAGGGGAAGTATATAATAAATGACAGAACCCTGAGAAACCTTTAACATGCAGGAGATCTAGGCATACAGGTCCACAATACCCTGAAAGTGGCAACACAATTGGATAAGGTGGTCAAGAAAACGTTTGGCATGCTTGCATGGGGACATAAATTATATAAAAATTGGCAAGTCATGTTGCAGTTGTGTAGAACTGCAGTTCGATTAAATTTCGAATCTTCCATACAGTTCTGGTTGTCTGAAATGGTGCCTAGTTTGGAGAGGGTTTTAGCTATGAGGAGAGATTGGACAAATTGTTTGGTTTTCACTTAAACGTTGGAGATTGAGGGGTGATTTGACAGACGTTTAGGAAATTGAGAGGCATGGATAGAATGGATACCCAGTGTCTTTTTCCCCCGAGGTATAAATGTGAATAGATTTAAGGTAAAAGGGGGAATGTCTAAAGGAAATGTGAGAGGCAAGTTTTTTTTTCACATAGTGTGGTCTGTGCCTGGAATGCAATGCCAGAGGAGGTGTTACAAGTAGATAAAAGAGCAATGTTTAAGAGGTATCTTGACGGATACATGAACATGCAGGGAATAGATAGATGTGGACAATGTAGAGGCAGAAGGTTTTTAATTTAGAAAGATGTCATGTGTAGGTTCAGGCTTGGTGGGCTGAAGGGCCTATTCCTGTGCTATACTGTTCTTTGATCTTTTGTTTTAACAAGAAAATGTAATTAATGTCTGAAGTTTTAAAATGCAATCCTCTTTGGGGCCAAAATTAATCTCTCAAAGACAGACCACCCAGTCAGATGCAGTTAATGGGTAAATCAAAAGGGGGAAAAAAAAAGATGTAACTGGCCTGTTCACTTAAGCAGTTTCCACAATCTCTCAAATCACCAACATATGGGATTATTTCTTGTTTGATTTCTGAGAACACCAGATACATTCCAGTTTGTTCTGAGTAATAATTATTTGATTTTTTTTTTCTCTGAACTTTGGATAACTCGATGCTGAGAAGGCAACCAGGGAGCAAGTCAAAAATCACACGAGAATTTACGTATTAATCAATCAAAACCTGCAGCTCTAAATGATTGATTAAATACTTAATAGCCATCTTAGTTTGTTCAATGCATTCGTATATGTTGTATGATCTTTTAGTTATAAATTTTGTGTTCGATATACTCTCTTTCATTTACTTGCTGCCTGAAGGAAGAGTGGGGGCTCCCAAAGCTTGCAGTTTCTAATAAACCTGTTGGACTATAACCCAGTGTTGTGATTTTTGACTCTGTCCACCCCAGTATTCCACATCATGACAATCAGGGAGCAATCAAATATCCTGTAGCTTTTTCAGGTGCAATCTTTCTGACCTAAATTCACTCCAAAAACCAATTCAAACTCTGGTCTCTCCTGTTGTTGTGGTTCTGTTCGCCGGGCTGGGAATTTCTGGTGCAGATGTTTCGTCCCCTGTCTAGGTGACATCCTCAGTGCTTGGGAGCCTCCTGTGAAGCGCTTCTGTGATGTTTCCTCCAGCATTTGTAGTGGTTTGAATCTGCCGCTTCCAGCTGTCCGCTGCAGTGGTCGGTATATTGGGTCCAGGTCGATGTGCTTATTGATTGCATCTGTGGATGAGTGCCATGCCTCTAGGAATTCCCTGGCTGTTCTCTGTTTGGCTTGTCCTATTATAGTAGTGTTGTCCCAGTCGAACTCATGTTGCTTGTCCTCTGCGTGTGTGGATACTAAGGATAGCTGGTCGTGTCGTTTCGTGGCTAGTTAGTGTTCATGGAAGGACTGCACAAAACACGACATAGGACAAACAGGAAGACAGCTAACGATCCGCATCCGCACTTGGCCCATATGCCCCTACACCTTCCTATTTGTATACCTGTCCAGATGCCTTTTTAATGTGTTGTAATTATATTTGCCTCCACCAATTCTGGCAGCTCCTCCGTACGTACACCATTCTCTTTGTGAAAAAGTTGCCCCTTAGGCCATTTTAAAAATCTTTCCCTCTCACCTTAAAACGATGTCCTCTCATCCCAGGGAAAAGACCTAGTCTATTTACTCTATCCATGCCCCTCGTGATTTTGTAAACCTTTATTAGGTCACTCCTCAGCCTCCAATGCTGCAGGCAAAAAAATCCCCAGCCTAATCAACTTCTGACAGCTCAAACCCTCCAGCCCTGGCAACATGCTTATAAATCTTTTCTGAACCTTTCCCAGTTTCACAACATCTTTTTGATAACCGGGAAACTAGAAGTTGAACACAATATTCCAAAAGTGGCCTAACCAATGTCGTGTACAGCTGCAGCATCACCTCCCAACTTGTAGACGCAATGTTCTGACCAGTAAAGGAAAGCTCACCAAACCCCCTTTTTGCTATCCAATCTACCTAAGGACTCCACTTTCAGGGAACTATGAATCTGCACTCCAAGGCTTCTTTGTTCAGCAACACTTCCCAGGACCTTTCCATGGAGTGTATACATTCTGCCCTGATTTGCCCTACCAAAACACAGCCCCTGGCATTTCTCCAGATTAAAGTCCATCTGCCATTCCTCACCCCTTCTGACCATGTCACGTCGCCCTCCTTAAGTAACCTTCTTCACTGTCCGATACACCACCAATTTTCATGTCATTTGTACATATACTAATCATTCCTCATATATTTACATTCAAAATCATTTATATAAATAATAAAATACAGTGGACCCAGCACTGATCCTTGTGGCACACCACTGGTCACAGGCCTCCAGATAAAAAGGCAACCCTTCACCACCTTCTAGCCAGTTCTGTATCCAAATGGCTCGCTCTCCTTGTATTCCATGTGATCTAACCTTGTTCACCAGTCTACCATGAGGAACCTTGTTCAGCATGTTACGAAAGCCCTAAAGACAATATCCACTGCTCTGCCTTCTATCATTCCTCTTTGCCACTTGCTTAGAAAACTCAATAAAGTTAGTGAGATATGATTTCCCACGCACAAAGCCATGTTGACTATTCATAATCAATCCTTGCCTTTCCAACTACATGTAAGTCCTGTCCCTCAAGATTCCCTCCAACAACATGCCCATCATCAAGGTCAGGTTGACGAGTCTATCAAAATTGGCCGGTATGCCATGGGCATCATGGAGACATGGCTGCAAGGGGATCAGGATTAGGAGCTGAATATTCAAGGATATATACATCCTATTGCAAAGATAGGTATGTGGGCAGAGGGGGTAGGGTTCCCTTATTAGTAAGAAATTAAATTAAATCAATAGTAAGAAACCAAGTCGGGTCAGATGGTGTAGAATCTGTGTGGGTAGAATTGGGGAACCGCAAAGGTGAAACAAAAATAGATTTTGGTGTGCAGATGGACTAGGAAAATCAGGTTGGTCATGGATTGCAAGCAAAGGAATTTGTGGAATGACTGAGATGGCTTTTTGGAGCAGCTTGTGGTGGACCCCACCAGGGAACACTAGATTTAGTGTTGTGCAATGAGGCCAACTTGGTAAGGGAGCTTAAGGTGAAGGAACCCTTAGGAGGCGGTGATCACAATATGATAGAATTTACTCCGCAATTTGAGAGAAAGAAGATAGAATCAGAGTTAATGGTATTGCAGCTGAATGAAGCCAACTATAGAGACATGAGGGAGGAGCTGGGTAGAATTGAGTGGGAGAGGAGCCTAGCAGGAAAGACAGTGGAACAGCAATGGCAGGAGTTTCTGGGAGTGATTCAGGAGACAAAACTGAGGTTCACCCTAAGGATAAACAAGCATGATACAGGGAGGATGAGGCAACCATGGCTGACTAGGGAAGTCAGGGATAGCATAAAAGCAGAAAAGAAAGCGTGGTGAAGGACAGTGGGAAGCCAAGGATTGGGAAGCTTACATACAAACAATTTATTTTTTAAAAAAAAGGTAAGTTAGCCAGTAATATCAAAGAAGACTGTAAGAATTTTTTCAGATATATAAAGGGCAAAAGAGAGGCAAAAGTGGACATTGGGCTGTTGGAAAATGATGCTGGAGAGATTAGATTACTTAGTGTGGAAACAGGCCTTTCGGCCCAACAAGTCCATGCCAACCTGCCAAAGCGCAGCCCACCCAGACCCATTCCCCTACATTTACCCCTTAGCATGACCAATTCACCTGACCTGCATATTTTTGGACTGTGGGAGGAAACCGGAGGAAACTCATGCAGACACTGGGAGGATGTGCAAACTCCATACAGTTAGTCGCCTGAGGCGGGAATTGAACCCGGGTCTCGGGCGCTGTGAGGCAGCAGTGCTAACCACTGTGCCACCGTGCTGCCCACAAGGTAGTAGTGGGGAACACTGAAATTGCTGAAGAACTGAACATTTACTTCGCGTCAGTCTACACAGTGGAAGACGCAAGCAATAGAACATAGAATATAGAACAATACAGCACAGAACAGGCCCTTCGGCCCACGATGTTGTGCCGATCTTCTAACCTAGATTAAGCACCCATCCATGTACCTATCCAAATGCCGCTTAAAGGTCGCCAATGATTCTGACTCTACCACTCCCACGGGCAGCGCATTCCATGCCCCCACCACTCTCTGGGTAAAGAACCCACCCCTGACATCTCCCCTATACCTTCCACCCTTCACCTTAAATTTATGTCCCCTTGTAACACTCTGTTGTACCCAGGGAAAAAGTTTCTGACTGTCTACTCTATCTATTCCTCTGATCATCTTATAAACCTCTATCAAGTCACCCCTCATCCTTCGCCGTTCCAATGAGAAAAGGCCGAGAACTCTCAATCTATCCTCGTACGACCTATTCTCCATTCCAGGCAACATCCTGGTAAATCTTCTCTGCACCCTCTCCAAAGCTTCCACATCTTTCCTAAAGTGAGGCGACCAGAACTGCACACAGTACTCCAACTGTGGCCTAACCAAAGTCCTGTACAGCTGCAACATCACTTCACGACTCTTGAATTCAATCCCTCTGCTAATGAACGATAATACTCCATAGGCCTTCTTACAAACTCTATCCACCTGAGTGGCAACCTTCAAAGATCTATGTACATAGACCCCAAGATCCCTCTGTTCCTCCACCTGACTAAGAACCCTACCATTAACCCTGTATTCCGCATTCTTATTTGTTCTTCCAAAATGGACAACCTCACACTTGGCAGGGTTGAACTCCATCTGCCACTACTCAGCCCAGCTCTGCATCATATCTAAGTCCCTCTGCAGCTGACAACAGCCCTCCTCACTGTCCACAACTCCACCTCTCTTCGTATCATCTGCAAATTTACTGACCCACCCTTCGACTCCCTCATCCAAGTCATTAATAAAAATTACAAACAGCAGAGGACCCAGAACTGATCCCTGCGGAACTCCACTTGTAACTGGGCTCCAGGCTGAATATTTACCATCTACCACCACTCTCTGACTTCGACCGGTTAGCCAGTTTTCTATCCAATTGGCCAAATTTCCCTCTATCCCATGCCTCCTGACTTTCCGCATAAGCCTACCATGAGGAACCTTATCAAATGCCTTACTAAAATCCATGTACACTACATCCACTGCTCTACCCTCATCCACATGCTTGGTCACCTCCTCGAAGAATTCAATAAGACTTGTAATGCAAGACCTACCCTTCACAAATCTGTGCTGGCTGTCCCTAATCAAGCAGTGTCTTTCCAGATACTCGTAAATCCTATCCCTCAGTACCCTTTCCATTACTTTGCCGACCACAGAAGTAAGACTAACTGGCCTGTAATTCCCGGGGTTATCCCTATTCCCTCTTTTGAACAGGGGCACAACATTCGCTACTCTCCAGTCCCCTGGTACCACCCCCGTTGCCAGTGAAGACGAGAAGATCATTGCCAACGGTACTGCAATTTCCTCTCTTGCTTCCCACATAATCCTAGGATATATCCCGTCAGGCCCGGGGGACTTGTCTATCCTCAAGTTGTTCAAAATGTCCAACACATCTTCCTTCCTAACAGGTATCTCTTCTAGCTTAACAGTCCGTTTCACACTCTCCTCTTCAATATCCCAAAAATTGGAGAGTAAGGGACAGAGCTGAGTATGGTAGCTATCACCAAGGAGAAGGTGCTAGAGAAGTTGAATGGCCTGAAGTTGGATAAGTGACCTGGATAAGATGGACTATGTCCAAGAGTTCTAAGGGAGATAGCTGAAGAGATAAGGGAGGCGTTATTGGTGATCTTTCAGAAATCGCTAGAATCAGGAAGGGTCTCCGAGGAATATCGCTAAAGTGACAACCCTGTTTTAAAAACTGAGTAAAGCAAAAGACAGAAAATTACAGACCAGTTAGCCTAACTCCGGTCATGAGGAAAATCCTGGAATCCATTGTGATGGATGAGATTTCTGAATACTTGGAAGTGTATGGTAAAATAGGGCAAAGTCAACATAGCTTCATCAAGGGGAGTCAAAAGGTGTGGCGCTGGAAAAGCACAACCAGTCGGACAGCATCTGAGAAGCAGGAAAGTCGCTGTATCGAGCGTAAGCGTTCATTAGGATGCAGAACTTATGCTCGAAATGCCAACTCTCCTGCTCCCTGGATGTTGTCCGATTGGCTGTGCTTTTCCAGCGCCACACGTTTTGATTCTGATCTCCAGCATCTGCAGTCCTCATTTCTTCCTTCATCAAGGGGAGGTTATGCCTGACAAATCTGCAAATAAGGAGCAGGTTAGACCAAGAGTCAATGGATGCTATCTATCTGGATTTTAAGAAGGCATTTGACAAGATGCCACATAGGAGGCTACTAAGTAAGATACCCATGGTGTCAGAGGCAATTTGCTGGTTTGGAGAGAAGCTTGGCTAGTTGGCAGAAAGCAGAGAGTGGAGATAAAAGGCGTCTTCCATAGGATGGCAACCTGTGACAAAGTGGTGTTCTGCAACTCTGTATTGGGACCACAACATTTCACCTTAATATATTAATGATCTAGATGAAGGAATAGAAGGCATTCTGGCTAAGTGTGCAGACAATACAAAGATAGGTAGAGGGGCAGGTAACATTGAGGAGGTGGCAAGTCTGCAGAAGGATTTAGATAGGTTAGGAGAGTGGGCAAAGAGGTGGCAGATGGAGTACAACGTGGGAAAGTGAGAGGTCATATGCATTGGTCGGAAGAATAGAGGCATGGACTATTTTCTCAGTGGAGAGAAAATTCAGAAGGCTGAAGTGCAAAGAGACTTGGGAGTTCTTGTCCAGAATTTTCTCAAGGTAAACTTGCAGGTTATGTCAGTAGTTTGGAATGCATATGCAGTGATGGCACTGAGATTTCTGAATACTTGGAAGTGTATGGTAAAATAGGGCAAAGTCAACATAGCTTCATCAAGGGGAGTCAAAAGGTGTGGCGCTGGAAAAGCACAACCAGTCGGACAGCATCTGAATATATACTTCTGAGGCAATATAACCCTCTTATTAGACCACATTTGGAGTACTGTATGAGATTGTGGGCCCTGTATCTCAGGAAGGATGAATCTGCCCTGGAGCGTGTTCAAAGGAGGTTCGCGAGAATGGTCCCAGGAATGAAAAGCTTAACAGATGAGGAACGTTTGAAGCATATCTAATTGAAGCATACAGAATACTGAATGACTTGGACAGAGTAATGTTGGGAAGATGTTTCCATTAGCAGCAGAGACTTGGACCTGAGGGCACAGCCTTAGAGTAAAATGAAGACCTTTTAAAATGGAGATATGGAGAAACTTCTTCAACCAGAGAGTGGTGAATCTATGGAATTCACTGCCACAGAAGGTGGTGCAGGCCAAATCATTGAGTATATTTAAGACTGAGATAGTTAGGTTCTTGAGGATCAAGGGCTATGGGGAGAATGGGGTTGAGAAACTTATCAGCCATGACTGAATGGTGGAACAGAATCTATTGGCTGAATGGCCTAATTTCTGTTCTAATGTGTTATAGTCTTACTGTCCTTTGCTCTTCCTTACCACCTTTCTAAAATAGTGGCATCACATTAGCTAACCCTTTAGGCTTCCAGCACCTCATTAAATATCTCAGCAAAGGGGGCTAGCAATCACAACTTCACACAGGGTTGGGGACGCTCGATCAGGTTATGGGTTTTAAGATATTCAACACCACCACCTCTTTCCCCATGTTCTACATCTTCCATGTCCCTCTCCACAGTAAACACTGGCGCCAAACACTCATTTAATGTCTCCTGCAGTTCCACACAAAGGTGGCCTTGCTGATCTTTATGGTACTCTCTCTCCCTAATTACCCTTTTGTCCATAATGTATTTGTAGAATCCCTTTGGATTCTCTTTAACTGTATTTGCCAAAGGCATACCATGCCCCTTTTTTTCCCTCCTGATTTCCCTGTTAATTATACATTTACTGCCATTATATTTTTCAAGGGCTTAAGTCAATCTCTGTACCTGACATACGCTTCCTCCTTATTCTTGACCAAAACCTCAATTTGTCTCGATTTGGAGATGCTGGTGTTGGATTGGGGTGGACAAAGTTAAAAATCGCACGCAAACCTGTTGGACTATAACCTGGTGTTGTGATTTTTAACTCAGTTTGTCTCATCATCCAGCTTTCCCTAACTCACCGGCCTTTCCTTTCACCCTAAAACGAACGTACTGTCCCTGGACTTTGTGTCTCATTTTTTGAAGGCTTCCTATTTTCCAAGCATTCCTTTAGCAGCATCCAGCCAACTTTTGAAAATCCTTGCCTAATACAATCATAATTGGCTGTACTCCAATTTAGAACCTCACCTTTTAAATCCGGTCTATCCTTTTTCAATTATAGCTTTAAAACTGATTGAATTATGGTTACTGTCCCCAAAGTGCTCCCCCACTGACACCTCAGTCACTTGCCCTGCCTTATTTCCCAAAGTAGGTCAGGTGTTTCACCTTCTCCAGTAGGTACATCCACATATTGAATCAGAAAATTTTGTTGTACAGACCTAACAGATTCCTAGCCATCCAAGCCCTTAAAACCATGGCAGCCTCAGTCTGTTTGCAAAGTTCAAATCCCCTACCATTACCACCCTATTATTATTAAAGATAATAACTGAGATCTCCTTAGAAATGTGTTTCTCATATTCCTGCTGACTATTGGGGGGGTGGGGTCTTTGTATCACAATTCCAATAAGGTTCCAATAATCCATTTCTTACTTTTCAGTTCAACCCAAATAACTTCCCGGACCTGCTCCCTGGAATCTCCTCCCTAAGTGCAGCCATGATGTTATTCCTAGTCAAAAACACCACTTCCCCATCTCTCTTGCCTCCCTTTGTGTCTTCCTATGACATCTATTCTCTGGAACATTAAGCTGCCAGTCCTGACCATCTCTGAGCTATGCCTCTGTAATTGCTGTGATCCAACATTTCCCAAGCATGCCCAGAGTTTATCTGCTTTACTTGTTCGATCTCTTGCATTAAAATAAATTTAGTTTGAGTCCTTCCGTATTCTCTATTTGCCTGCCCCGACTGTCTGTTTGACTTGTTCCTTTTCCCAACTACACTTTATATCTCCTGATCAGCTGGAGCAAATCTCCCCGCCAGTATATTAGAGCCCGACCATTCAGGTTTCATCTGTCCTTCTTCCACATGTCACTCGCCAGGGAGATTCCAATGATTTGAATCCTTCTCCCCTGCATCAGCTCCTCAGCCACACATTCACCTGCTCTATCCTCCAAATTCCAGTCTGAATAGTTCATGGCACAGAGTAATCCAGATATTACTACCCCGTAGGACTTCCTTTTTAAATTCCTGCTGAGCTTCGAATATTCTGTCTTTCAGAATCTCGTCCTTTTCTTATCTTATTATTTCCAGTGTGTACAACGATCTCCTGCTGGTCCCTCTCCCCTTTGAGAATATTCTGCAGCTTCTCTGAGATATTCTTCATCCGGGCACCAGGGAGGCCATATGCCATTCTGATATCTTGCCATCAGCGGCAGGAATGTCTGTCTGTGCCTCTATCTAAAGAGTTCCCTGTACCAATTAATTGCTTGGAACCTGCCTTACCCCTTGTTATATTCGAGCCAGTGTCAGTGCCAAATTCCACTGAGAGTCCATCACCCTCTAAATATTTCAAAACAGCATTTTGTTTGAGATGGAGATAGCCACAGGAGATTCCTGCACTACCTATCTCCCTCTCCTACCTTTCCTGGAGGTAACTCATCTACCTGATTGTAACTTCATTTTTTTTTCCTTCCTACAATTGCCGTCCATCACATGCCTTAGCTCCTGTAAATTCCTCGTTACCACTAACTGCCACTCCAACCAATCCATGAGATCTGATAGGATTTAGAGCCAAACACACTTTCAAGCATTAGTAACATGGAGACTCTCCTCAATCTCCCACATCTGACAGGAGCCTGCAAGTCAGAGGCATCCTACCTTAGCCTTGGGACATGCAATTTCCTGCCGGTCAGCAAAGCAAGTTAACTCTTCAATATCACAGTGGTTTCCAGCGATCGGTGTTAGGAACCATGCTTTTTCTGATTTACATTAATAATTTGGAGATAGGTGTTGAGGGCAAAATCTCCAAATTTGCAGATGATACTAAGTTAGGGAAAATAGTGAATTGTCAGGATGATGCTAAGTGGTTTGAGAGGGGACAAGTTGACCAAGTGGGCAGACACCTGGAAATGAATCTACATACAGAGAAATGTGAGGTAATGCGTTTTAGTGGAAGGAACACTCAGTCAGTCTGTGTTATCTCTCCATGGCTCAACTTTGAGGAATACAGGAGCAGAAGGTCCTTGATGTTCATGTGGACAATTATCTGAAGATAGCCAGACAAGTGGAAATGCAGACATTAAGGCTGCTTCTTGGATCGTTGGGTTTATAAACAGAGGCAGCAAGTATAAAAGCGAAGAAATGATGCTACAACTTGCGATATTGTGTTATAGGTTATCTTTGCTAACTTGAAAGGGTTCAGAAAAGACTTGCAAGGATGTTGCCAGGATTGGAGGATTTGAGCTATAGGGAGAGTTTGAATAGGCTGTTTTCCCTGGAGTATCAGAGGCTGAGAGGTGACCTTATTGAGGTTTATAAAATCATGAGGGTCATGGATAGGGTCAATACAAGGTCTTTTCCCTGGGATGGGGGGAGTCCAGAACTAGAGGGCATAGGTTTAGGGTGAGATGGGCAAGATATAAAAGAGCCCTCGGGGCAACTTTTTCACACACAGGGCGGTAAGGGTATGGAACGAGCTGCCAGAGGAAGTGGAGGAGGCTGATACAATTGCAACATTTAAGAGGCATCTGGATGGGTATATGAATAGGAAGGGTTTGGAGGGATATGGGCCGGGTGCTGGCAGGTGGGACTAGATTGGGTTGGGATATCTTTTTGGCGTGGACAGGTTGGACCAAAGGGTATGTTTCCATGCTGTACATCTCTATGACACTAAGTGCGCATCACTCTCCTAAAGACCATCTTTGCACCTGAACAATCACAGACCTAGAAAATACTGCTCTGAAAACACTGCTCCAGGCTAACTTAGCACCCATGTTTAATGTTTTTAAAGTTTACTCAAGAGACTCAATAAAAACCTTGACTCAAAAAAAGCAACCACCCTACTTATTATTATAGATTTACAAAAAAGGCCCAACAAGGTAACACAAGAAGGCTAGTCACTTAGCTGCTCCCCTTGCTGCGAGCTCCTCCACACAGGTTTCTCCAAGATCAACTGTGAACTTCACTGTTTATTTTTATTAGATGAACTCCAGAGATACTTGAAATCAAACAGAGATGGTTGGGCCGATTCATTACTGGGTCACCTGTAGTGCAGGGTTTTCTTTCTCTGTTTGATTCATTTCCCACGTGGTCGCTGCCTTTGTTTTTACTACTTCTCCTTTTTAAAGTGCAGTGTTTTGACCTTTTTTTTGTTCCCCAAAGTTCCAAACCTATGCAACAGATTATAAGACTTCGTGCACCTAGAATTCAAGGCAATCAGCTTCAACACTGAAATGACAGATCATTGAAGAAAATGTTTTGTAAGAAATTGAAATGGTACGGCCAACAATGACTGGGAGAGAGAAGAGAAGTGTGAGGAAATTGGACTGTTGAGAAAAAGGAGAAAAGGAAAGCCGAGGATCAGCTGGAAAGATGTGTCAAGAGATTTGGCTGTTGTAAGGTTGGAAGAGGAGTGGGCCACTGACAGGAGGGGATTGAAAAGTGTGACTACAGATAGAAGAATCAGAAAGAAGATTGGGGAAACAAATTGGTAGTCAACTCATAAAATAGTATAATATTTCTGCCCCTTAAAATAAGTTCATGTGTGTCACAAAATCAGTTGCAGGAATATTTGAAAGAGCATCCACACTCAGTATGAGGTCAACCAGACAGTATTTTGGGAAGTTTCGGAAACCACTGTGTAATAAAAATAAATCATAGTATATCTACTTAGATTAGATTCCCTACGGTGTGGAAACAGTCCCTTCAGCCCGACAAGTCCACACCGACCCTCCGACGAGCACTCCGATGGGTCCACACTAACCCATTCCCCTACATTTACTCCTTCACCTAACACTATAGGCAATTGAGCATGGCCAATTCACCTAACCTGCACATTTTTGGACTGTGGGAGGAAACCTACACCGATATGGGCAGAATGTGCAAACTCCACACGACAGTTGCCTGAGGCGGGAATTGAACACAGGTCTCTGGCGCTGTGAGGCAGTGCTAACCACTGTGCCACCATGCAAGTCATCCCACTTTCTACTTTCCTGCTCCTCTGGGCTCTGTAAAATCACCTCCTTAGAGAGCTGACAGGAAGCCAACTGGCGGCACGGTGGCACAGTGGTTAGCACTGCTGCCTCACAGCGCCGGAGACCCGGGTTCAATTCCCGCCTCAGGTGACTGACTGTGTGGAGTTTGCACATTCTCCCCGTGTCTGCGTGGGTTTCCTCCGGGTGCTCCGGTTTCCTCCCACAGTCCAAAAATGTGCAGGTCAGGTGAATTGGCTATGCTAAATTGCCCGTAGTGTTAGGTAAGGGGTAGATGTAGATGTAGGGGTATGGGTGGGTTACGCTTCGGCGGGGCGGTGTGGACTTGTTGGGCCGAAGGGCCTGTTTCCACACTGTAAGTAATCTAATCTAATCTAATCTATAAAACTGCAAATTGAGATGTACCAAACAAATAAGCCTTGAAACTGTTGCAGCAAAGCTGAATTGTTAAAATCCCTAGACAATCTGAATTAAAATTTATTTCAACTGTATACATGTCTATGTCACTCTGCTTCATTCCAGACTGCCATGAGAGTGATGAAGTTCAGCTCTGAAGAAATTTTGGAGGTGCTGAAGCTACTTGCTGGAGTGCTGCATCTTGGGAATATTGAATTTGTAATTGCTGGAGGGGCACAAGTTTCCTCAAAAAATGGTAAATATATGTAACTCGATTTCTCAGAGAAAAATTATGTTACCTTTGCTGATTGGTATGTTTGTGAATTGAGAAATCTTGTGAATGTGGTGGACTTTTAATTATTGTTTGAGGATTTTGGACATGCCAGTAGAAGTATTTGAAACAATGCTCCATTCTTATGGTGAGTTGTGATATGACTAAACTTTGTGTAGATTCAGCTCTTAAATCAAACCTTTCTTGACAATGTAAGTTGTAACATTGCTCAATTTATTTTGATCAATTTATAATTAATGTAAAATATGAACAAAATGTTGTGATGCAACAGCCAGAGAGTAATAAAAATCATCTTGGCTAAATGAGTAACTTGAATAAAAACAATTCATGGATCTCGGTATTTCTTCATCTTCAGCTTTGGGAAGAGCAGCAGAGTTGCTTGGGTTGGACTCCATGAAATTTACAGAAGTGCTGACTCACCGGTCCATGATTCTCAGGGGTGAGGAAATCAGCACACCACTGACTGTAGAGCAGGTAAAAATCGAGAATACATTGGTGTATTCATGAACTAACTGAACTGTTAAGTCAATAAAGCTCTGATATATTATTACGATTATATGGTTAAATGTGTTAGCAGACAACTAATTAGCAATAAACAAGGCAGGAAGACATTCACATTGAGCAAAATCACTTTGATCAGTATTTAATGAAGCCTTTAAGAGGGTGGAATGTGTATGAATCAGAATCTGTGTTTAAGTATTGGGTTCAGCTTGTGAGAGATCGGGTGACATGTCAGTGTGGAGTGGCCAACGTACTGCCTGGTGTGGTAACTGATAACAGTCAGCACAAAGCTGGAAAATATCGCATTAGTGTCCTCAAATGGAGTTGGACTAGCAAGATGACATGACTGGTGTTTTGGTCCTCAAATGTCAGCACAGAAAGACAAGGTCTTGTTTAAGTGGCGTTCGGCAGAGGTGCTGTTGAAGGTGATCAGGCTCTGATTTATGGGATAGGGTCATTTGTAGCGAAAGTCTTGTCATGTGGTCAAGAGACGCAGCTGTGCCACTCATGGCACATCAACATTTAAGAAAGGAAGCTCGAGTCTGAAGTGCAGCAGGTCCAGCTGTAGGTCAGTGGTCATTGAGGGAGGGTCAATGGAAAGACCATAAGACAACAAGAAATAGGTACAGGAGTCGACCATTCAAGTTTGCTGTGCCATTCAATAGAATCATGGCTGATCCGACACTCCTCACCTTCACTTTCCTGCCCTTTCACAATAACCTTTGATTCCCCTCCTTATGAAGTATCTATTTCACCCTCAATTGCACACAAGGAGTCTGTCCCCACAACTCTTTGTGGCAAGGAGTTCCAAAGATCCACAAGCCTCTGGGAGAAGGAATTCCTCCTCCTCAGAGTTTTAAGTTGGCATCCTTTAATTCTGAGACTATGCCCTCTGGTCCTAGATTCTCCCATGAGAGGAAACATCCTCTCAGCATTTACCTTGTTAAGCCTGTTAAGAATCTCACATCTCTCAATGAGATTGCCTCACAGTTTTTAAACTTGAATGAAAGTAGAGTCCCAGGGAGAAAGTGAGGATTGCAGATGCTAGAGATCAGAGTCGAGAGTGTGGTGCTGGAAAAGTGCAGCAGGTCAGGCAGCATCCCAAGGAGCAGGAGAATCTCCCTGAGCAGTACGCCTTCCAGCAAGGTGCCAAATATCCCTTGTCTGCTATGTCCAGAGCAAATGTCAGGAACTGTGCAGGCAACTTTGGACTCATGTTGCTTGACTGGTTATGCAGGATCTCTTAGTGTTGGAGCCAGAGATTCTTGGGAACAGCACGTGATAAGATGGCCATGGGTTTGCAAAAGTGAGAAGCCATAGGGATGGGCAATATGGTGAATGGGGCAATATGGTGAATGAGGCAAGTTTGATAAGGTATGGTCAAGAAAATTAAGTCAGCCTCATGGTGAAACACCCTCCAAAGTAAGATTCAGCATTACGTATGGTCGCACTGACATAACAAATCCATCAGAGCCCATGCTATTCAGAAGGAGTTGCTTTGGATGACCTAATATTGACTCCAGACCGCTTGATGTCTCTTGGCATCAGGTCAACATGGTCAAAGAACCACCAACTGATTATAGAGTGACCTCAGCTGTTCTCCATGATGGGCCTCCCTTTAAAAGAAGAACAAGGCCCTCTTGTGGCAAGATAGTGTCCCTACCTCTGGACCAGAAGGGTTCAAGTCCTACCTGGACCGGAGGCGTATAATAATATCTCTGAAGAGTTGAATTTTAAAAATTGTTCAAATTTGGAAAAAAAAGGATACACTGATGGTATTCTGCATGAGGGATTTCAATCTTTTCACCAAGACTTCCTTAGTTGCCATGATTTGGAGACGCTGGTGTTGGACGGGGGTGAACAAAGATAAAAAATCTCACAGCACCAGGTTACAGTCCAACAGGTTTATTTGAAAGCACTCGCTTTCAGAGCGCAGTTCCTTCATCAGGTGATTGTGGAGAATAATATTGCAAGACACAGACTTTATAGCAAAAGTTTACAGTGTGATGTAACTGAAATTATATATTGAAGAAGTCCCAGATTTGTTAAGTCTCTCATTCTTATAATATGGTCATGCTAAAAGATGAGAGACTTAACAAACAATCCGGGTCTTTTTCAATGTATAATTTCAGTTACATCACACTGTAAACTTTTGCTATAAATTCTGTGTGTTATGATCTTGTTCTTTAGAATCACTTGGTGAAAGAGCAGCGCTGCAAAAGCGAGTGCTTCCAAATAAACCTGTTGGACGATAACCTGGTGTTGAGTGATTTAACTTCCTTAGCAGCATCACTGTTGGCTGAGTCCTAATGAAGATAGCCTCTAAACTGGGTCTGTGACAAGTGCTGAGAGGATGAACAAGATGAAAAAATCCATTTGACCTGATCCTCACCAGCTTGTCTCGTTGTAGATGCATCTGTCTGTGACATCATTGGTAAGAATGTTCACTACGCATGATCATGGGCAGGAAGAATCATCTTCATATTCGGGAAACATTCTGTTGTGCTGTGAGAGACTACCACTTGGCTAAATGGGAATAGGACAGACTTTGAGCAGATCTCAAGCAACTCAGAGCTACTGTGGACCACCAGCAGGAACAGAATCATATTCAAACACTGTCTGTCTGAGACCTGATGGCATTTGAGTATATCCCACACTCTAAACCTCAAGTCCCCGGAGATAAGCCTGAGTTCAGTGAAGATTTGAGAAAGGAATGCCTGGAGTAGCACTAAGAATACCTAAATATCAAGTGTTAGCCTAGTTAAGCTAAAACACAAGACTGCCTGCATGCTGAACAGCAGACGCTGCAATAGATTTGGCTAGGAGATTCCAAACAAATTGATCAGATATAAGCTCTCCAGTCTTGTCTCATCCTGCTTGAGTGGTGGAGAATAATTCAACATCTAATAAATAGGAGAAAGAGCTCTGCAAATATCCCCATCCTTGGTGGCGAGCACAGCTTGCGGATGCCAAAGAAAAGTCTGAAGATTTTGCATCTATCTTCAATCAGAATTGCTGAGTAGATGATCCATCTTAGTCTCCTAGAGTTACCAACATCTCATTATGCCAGTCTCTAACCAATTCAATTCTCACTGTAACATCAAACAACAGTGACTGAACTGGATGCAGCAACGACCCTACAATATTCTGACAGTAGTGCTGAAGGCTTGTGCACCAAAACTAGCTGTGCTGCTAGTCAAGCGCGTCCATTCAGCCACAATACTAACATTATTAAAATATTACAGAGATATGTCCAGTGCTCTAAAACATTCAACCACAATCAATGGACTCCATGATAGGGCAGGAATTGTATTAGCCTACAGAGCATGAATTTAATAGGTATCTCAGAGTCCAAGGTATTTCCTCCATCACCTCCACTTGTGCTGCTGGTAATACCTGTGAAGGTAGTGAAAACTACAACATCAAAGATGAGAAGCAACTGGTTTGATGTGAACTCTTTGAAACTGCAAAGCCAGTCCCTTTTGGATTTCATCAAGCTTACATAACTGTCCAAACTAGCAATTATTTCTGATAATTCTGTAATAACCAGTAGAAATCAATTGACAACTAAATGGGGAGAGCGTGTGGAGGTCTTCCTGCTGCTGATGCTGAGATAGGTGAGCCTAAGAGACTGTAAAATACACTAGGAGTGAAAGCAATGTTACAACTGTGCAGCTTCACAATCTGCCAATATTATACCCGTCCTGCAACTCCTGCAAGGTTTTTTCAAGTTGTTCATGGGCTATCAATGTGGCTAGCTTGACCTATTTCTCTTTGTCAAAGAGAAGTTAGCAATGTCGGGAGCAATTCTCTCTCTTCAGTCTCACTGCGGGACAGTTGTGCCTAGTGATGGTGTTTACCAAAAGAACCTTCACCGAAATCCATCACCTTTGGTAGGGCCCCTTCCAGGTTCTGACTGGGACAAAGGTAGCATTTTCCATAACTTAGAAGATGACTACAACCATGTATTTCTTTATATTGGATGCATCCAGGCTAGGGTGGGCAGTTAATTACTCATTGTTATGGAAGGAAGGTGTTTGGCACACTGTAAGCAAAGACTACAAAACCGATTGCTCTATAGAAAGATGGAAGGCAGCATATTTCCTTATGGTGCAGGATATTGTTGACGACATATTTTATTTTGCATACACCATATCTAATTTGAAAAATGTTGCACAATTACAAAAGGTTCCACTCCCTCAACCTATAGCCGGTCTGTGACCATGCTGACAGCATGATGCAGGTCACTGTCTGCTCTGCATGTGCTGTACCATCTGTATTTGAGCCACCATAACAACCCACACAGTAGCTATGAGGTTCGTGGGTACCTACTTAACATTAGTCTCAACCCACACAGTTGGGCATTATGCTATTTGTCACCACAATGCTCAAGGTCAAGGCACCTCAAAATAGGTATCCAAACACTTTTATGAAACGGACTATCCAATTTTACAAACAAAAGTCAACTTAGCTCTTTAGTCTCAAATTCTGAGTCTTTTTTAAATTCACTTGTACGATGTGGGCATTGCTGGCTAGCCAACATCGCCTGTCCTTGAACTGAGTGGCTTATTAAAACCATTTTGGAGGATAGTTCAGAGTCAACCACATTGCTGTGGGTTGGAGTCACAGGTAGGCCAGTCCAGATGAGTATGGCCGATTTCATTCCCTGAAGGGCATGAGTGACCCTGGTGTATTCTTTTTCAACAATCAACAATGGTTTTGTGGTCATCAAGAGATCCTTCATTCCAGATTTAAAATCCAAATTCCGCCATTTGCCATGGTAGGATTCAAACCTGGGTCCCAGAAGATTAGCTGAATTTCTAGATTAATTGTCTAACCGTAATAACCATCACAAGGCCACTATCTCCCCAAAGGGGAGATTTGGTGTTCCTGCGGAGTGACTGAAACACAGCAAGTCAAATACTCATTTCTTTTATGAGCATGATGGTTTTGCAGGGTGACCTACATTAGCTCTGCCCTTTTGAAGACTATCTATTAATGGTACCACCTTGGTCTGAGTAGCATTAGTGTGGGCCACCTAGGCAGGAGGAATGCATGTGGTAGTTGTGCTTGGAAGATGACTGGTGATCTAAAAGCAATCAGCAGATTTATTCTCTGTGACATGGAGTGTCACTCCATCAGGGTGACAGCTTATAAGTCTTAGTAAGGTTCTGGAGGATATATTAGAGTCACTGAAAGCCCCAATCGGCACCAGTATCTGCAAGCGTAATGGCAGCAGGCTGAGCTTCCAATTCCAGCATTGAGATTTTTTATTGTGGCATCTTGTGCTGAATAGAAAGACATCAACCAACAAACCCTTGGTGAGCTCTCTGATCAGGCACAACTTCAATGCTGGAAAGATTAAGCTTCAAACTCTGCAAGTTATGTGGATGCTGGATTTGTCCATGATTCTTGGTGTTTTCTGGCAAGTTCACAGTTACACTAGGTATTTCCACATCATGTCTATTAACTTGCATAGTCACAGTTTGACAACACAGAAAGGAGACCTATCGCCCCTTGTGCCCATCAAGCACCTATCTACTCTAATCCCACTTTCCTGCATTTGGCCAATAGCCTTGCATGCAATGACATTACAAGTAATCATCTAAGTACTACTTTAATGTCATTATTCTGCCTGCACAACCCTTTTACTTAGAGTGCTCCAGACACCAATGCCAACTGGGTCAAAAAATTCTTCCTTTATTCCCCTATAGATCATATCTCCTTTTTCTTAAACGTATGTTCCCCTGATTATTGATCCTTCTTCTCAGTGAAAATGTCCTTTCCTACCACCTTATCAATGCCCCTCATAATTTTGCACATGTTGATTAGGCAGCTTTCTCAGCTGTAAGGAAAACCTGTCGAGTTTCTCCTCTTCTCTCCAAGCTTGGCAACATCCTGGTGAGTCCCCTCTTTAATGTGACTTCTTTAGAGTACACACTGTCCTCTAGGTGTGGTTTTTTGAACACCTTATATGGTTCCATTATAATTTCCCTGCTGTTGTACTCAATGCCTTGACTAATAAAGGCAGATATCTAATATGCTACCTGAACCATTTTATCTACCAATCCTATTTCCTTCAAGGATTTGTAGATGTACATATCAAGGTCCCTCTTAACGTCATACTTCATGCCCAACCATTTATTATCTACTTCCTTGCTTTATTAGTCTTCCCATAATGTATCACTTCACCCATTCTAATATTAAATTGTATTTGTCAATGTTCAGCCCATCTGACCAGCCTGTCTATATTGTCCTGTTGTCTAAAGTTTTCCTCATCAGTTTTGACCCCACTATCAATTTTTGTCTCATCCGTGAACTTCAAACCTCCCACCTTCATGTTTTGATCATTTAATATATGCTACAAATAACAAAGAATGCAGCATTAAACCCTGAGGATGCCACTAAATGTAAGCTTCCAGTCATCAGTGCAATGTTTAATCCTCTGCTTCCTGTACGTCAGCCTATTTTTGAATCCAATTTGCCAAATTGTCCTGGTTCCCATGAGCACTTACCTCTTGACCAGTTTCCCATGTGAGACCCTGTGAAGCCTTATTCAAGTCCTGTGCTACCCTCATCCACAATCCTAGTCACCTCATGCAAAACTTCATCAAACTTGCTAGCGTGACCAACCTGTGACAATCCTTGCCTCTCTTAATAGAGATTAATTCTGTCCCTCAGAATCTTTTCCAATACCTTTCCAGCCACTTTTTTTTTTCTCGCTGGCGTACAATTCCTGGTTTATTCCTACCACTATTCCTGAATAATAGTACTACATTAGCTGTCCTGTATTCCTTTGGCCTGAGGCCAGGGAGGATTTGAAGGTTAATATCAATGTTCTTGCAATCTCCTCCTTTCTCTCCAACAGCACACTAGGATACATCTCAACTGGGAATGTACAATCCCATATATTGCTCAATATCTGGGGTTTTCTAGAATTTCTTGTCTTACTCTTCACTTATTTACAGAAATGTGTTAACCCGACACACTCTGTTTCCAGTTTGAAAAAACATTTCACTGATTTAATGTAGGTATTCCTGCAGGTAACTCCCATGCTAAAGTTATTCAAAATATTTATTTCTAGTGGTTTCCTGTGTGCTTTTCCATGGAAATCTTCTCTTGAGAGCTCTGTGTCAGAACCCAATATTTTTTCCTTTTCCTGAATGTCGTCTCTGTAGCTCACCATCTGCAATTCCTGCCTTTGCCCTACCTTACAAAGTGTGTGAGCCGATGGTTCCTGAATGAAATTGAGATGGTGTTCCAGCCTCATGACTCTCCCCTTCTTGTACTTATCTATTCTGACTTAGCTTAAGCAATAAGGAGAAAGTGCAATGTAAGGAGAATTGAATGCCTTCATTATTGTTTACAGTCATACTGCTGCCTAAGTCATGACCACTGCAGTTCAGGTGAATACATTCCCCTCCAAAGGGATAAGAATAGGCTGCATTTCATGACTCCTACCAGTTAGCTTGTGCTACCTCTGGTTGTACACCACCTGCAAGTGAGAACAACGTGCCTGGGACTATTGTAATAGGTGATGTGATGACTTCGTTAAATAGTTGGTAGTATTTGCATATATCTGGTGTGGCTGTGAAGCTTACAGCAGTGCTGTGTTGTGAGGCTATGAATGTGAACAATGACTCAAGATGAATAGAGATTGTGGAAAGGAATACGGTAGATTGAACAGTGTAGGAAGTGACTGTTGACATCAATAACGTGGCATCTGAAGAGACATTTGCTGATTTTGATTATTCTTGGGTCTTTGAACTTATTTGGCATTGCACGTCCTCAAGGTTATCATGATTGCAGAGATCTGCATCGCTATTTGACCTGACTGCAGTTTCCTTCAGGAGAAAGTGAGGACTGTAGGTGCTGGAGATCAGAGTGAGAGTGTGGTGCTGGAAAAGCACAGCAGGTCAGGCAGCATCCGAGAAGCAGGAGAATTGACAGTTTGGGCATAAGCCCTTCATCAAAACGTCGATTCTCCTGCTTCTCAGATGCTGCCTGACCTGTTGTGCATTTCCAGCACCACACTCCCAACTACAGTTTCCTTCAGTGCTGTATTGGAGAGTCTGCAAACATTTTGATCCATTCCTTCTGCTTTCAAAGCAACTGTCTTGTAGAATGACTTCCATGAACTGCTGATGCCACTTGTACACCTCTGTTTTAAAATTGAAGGCTTTAAGTGCAGCAAGTTAACCAGAACTTGTGCTAGTCTCTTGCATTATTTTCCTCTGATTAGAAGTTTGACTACTCAGCAGCAATGAATGTTGCCCGTGGCAATAATTTAACTGAATAATCAGGCTGAGCTTGCAGAAGAAGTCATTATTACAGGTTTATGATGACCATTTTTGAGTATTTTTAACTTTGTGCCCTTTTGTCTAATTTTAAAATTGAGCTTGAAGTGCAGTAAAATGGAATTAAATTGTTACCTTCTCCACAGGGAATCGATTCCAGAGATTCAATGGCCATGGCACTTTACTCGCAATGTTTTTCATGGATTATTAAAAAAATCAATAATAGAATAAAAGGAAAGGAGGATTACAGATCTGTGGGCGTCCTTGATATATTTGGATTTGAGAATTTTGAGGTATAGTAAATTGAGGGTTATTTTTATTTAAAGCACTCATGAAAATTATTCTTCACCACCTTTCTTACTCTTTGTATTATTCTTTCTCCGTTATGTCTTTCTCTCTGGCTTGTGTTTTGCAATCCCGATTTATTCTTTGTGGACTTGTCTTTGCATTTTTAACTCTTTCCTATTAATTTGCATGTAATTGCTATATTTATCAACAGGTAAATCGGTTTGAACAATTCAACATAAATTATGCAAATGAAAAACTTCAGGAATATTTCAACAAGCACATATTTTCTTTGGAACAGCTAGAATATAACAGGTAAATATCGTATCAGCTGCAACTCAACAGTAAATAATTATAAAACAAGAAGTTGCTGGAAAACCTCAGCATATCTGGCAGCATCTCTGAAGAATAATCAAAGTTAACATTTTCGGGTTTGAGGAATGGTCACCAGACCCGAGACGTTAACTCTTGACTTTTCTTCACAGCTGTTGCCAGATCTGCTGAGCTTTTCCAGCAACTTTAGTTTTTGTTCCTGATTTACAGTGTTCACAGTTCTTTCACAGAACATAGAACATTACAGCACACTACAGGCCCTTTGACCCTCTATGTTGCACCGACCTGTGAAACTAATCTGCAACCCACCTCACCTGCACTATTTCACTTTCATCCATATGTTTATCCAATGACCATTTAAATGCCCTTAAAGTTGGCGAGTCCACTACTGTTTCAGACAGTGTGTTCCACGCCTCTACTACTCTGAGTAAAGAAACTACCTCTGACATCTGTCCTATATCTATCACCCCTCATTTTAATGCTATGTCCTCTTGTGCTCACTGTCACCATCTGAGGAAAAAGGCTCTCACTGTCCACCCTATCTTACTCTCTGATTATCTTACATGTCTCACTTAAGTCACCTCTCAACCATCTTTTCTGGAATGAATCAGCCTCAAGTCTCTCAGCAATTCCTCATAAGACCTTCCCTCCATGCTAGGCAACATCCTAGTAAATCTCTGCACCATTTCCAAAGCTTCCACATCCTTCCCATAATGTAGTGACCAGAACAGTACGCAATACTCCAATTGAGGCTGCACCCGGGCTTTCTACAGTTGCAGCATGACCTTGTGGCTCTGAAACTCAATCCCTCTACCAATAAAAGCTAGCACACCGTCTGCCTTCTTAACAACCCTATCAACCTGGATGGCAACTTCCAGCAATCTATCTACATGGACATCGAGATTTCTCTGCACATCTCCACTACCAAAAATCTTAACAGTAGCCCAGTTCTCTGTATTCTTGTTGCTCATTCCAAAGTGAATCACCTCACTCTTTTCCACAAACTCCATTTGCCACCGCTTAGCCAAGCTCTGTAGCTTATCTGTGTTCCTCTGTAACCTGCAACATCCTGCGGCACTATTCACAACTCTACTGGCCTTAGCATCATCCGCAAATCTACTAACCCATCCCTCTGTGTCCTCATCTAGGTCATTTATAAAAATGACAGACTGCCGGGGCCTCAAAACAAATCCTTGCTGTACACCACTAGCAACTGAACTCCAGGGTGAAACTTTCCCATCAACCACCATCCTCTGCCTTCTTTCAGCTAGCCAATTTCTGATCCAAGCTGCTAAATCGCCCTCAATTCCATGCTTCTGTATTTTGTGCAATAGCCTACCATAGGCAACCTTATCAAACACCTTAGTGAAATCCATATACACTACATCAATCCCTTTATCCTCATCCACCTGTTTGGTCACCATCTCAAAGAACTCAACAAGGTTTTTGAGACATGACCTACCCTTCACAAAACTGTGTTGATTATCCATAATCAACTTAGTCCTCTCTAAATGATTATAAGTCCTAACTCTTATAACCTTTTCCAACACTTTACCCACAACTGAAGTAAGGCTCACTGGTCTATAATTACCAGGGTTGTCTCTACTCCCCTTCTTGAACAAGGGAACAACATTTGCTATCCTACAGTCTTCTGGCACTATTCCTGTAGACAATGACAACACAATGATCAAAGCCAAAGGCTCTGCAATCTCCTCCCTGGCTTCCCAGAAAATCCCAGGATAAATCCCATCCATCCCAGGGGACTTATCTATCTTCACACTCTCCAGAATTGCTAAACCTCCTTGCGAACGAAAATCCCGTCTCACCTAGTAGCCTGTATCTCAGTATTCTCCTTGACATTGTCTTTTTCCCGGGTGAATACTGACGAAAAATGCTCATTCAGGGCTTCCCCATCTCCTCGGACTCCATGCACAACTTCCCACTACTATCCTTGATTTTTGTTTTTAATAAATAAATAGTTGCAGTTGAACTATTGTTAGGGTTTCCTCTTTACCCAATAAGAACTTTAAACAATATGAGGCTGCTTCTTGAAATGGGTTCCATACCCTTCGATATTGAGTGTGTTCAGTTGTCCCACAGGTTGAACATTGCAATTTTCGTCTCAACACAATGGCAGTGTATCTGCATATTTCAGAGTGGTGTTTGTCACAAGTAACTCTGAAATGTGTCTGGTTCATATATATTGGGTAATTGCTTATTTCAGGTATCATTAGTAATTTTTGCTCTAATGTATTCTGAACTTCTTTTAAAATTTGATTTTGACTTCCATCTGAGTGGTTTCAAATTGAAGTCTACCCAACTTAGCGAGATCCTTTGCCCAATAAATTGGAAAGAGACTCAAAAACTGACGATTAAAAAAAAAGAAAATGCCATTCATGTCTTAAATTGTAAATGTTCAGCTAGGAGAGTACTTCTAAAGATTTTGCACACCCGTTAATATGAATATATAAAGAATACTCTGTTCTTTTAAGCAAACTGGAAACCTTGTGTGTATGTCTTCATTTCGTTGACTAAAAATTATTTTTCATTAGAGATGGATTGATCTGGGAAGACATTGATTGGATGGACAATGGAGAATGTTTAGATCTCATTGAGAAGGTAATTTGTTTTATTCACATCATTTTAAGGGCCACACAATAAAGAGTAGGAATAGGAGGATAGAGCAGATGAATGTGTGGCTGAGAAGCTGGTACAGGGAAGAAGGATGATTTTTGGATCATTGAAATCGCTTTTGGGGTACAAGTGACCTGTATAAGAAGGATGGGTTGCACTTGAATTGGAAGCAGACTAATATGTTGGCGGGGAGAATTTAAACTCATGCGAGTGGGGTGTGTGCTTTGGTCTGTGGAACCCGGAGAGACAGAAAAGGGACCAGTCTGAGGCTGGCAGTTGGGAATTGGAACAAGTAAATTAGTCAAGGCAGGCAGGAGGAAAAGCAGAGATCAAAGTAGGACTGACCAATTAAACCACATTTATTTCAATGCAAGAGGCCTGACAGCTAAGGCAGATGATCTTGGGGCAGGGTTGAGAACATGGGACTAGGATGTCATAGGTATTATGAAGACGTGGTTCGGGGTGGACACAACTGGTAGCTTAATGTTCCAGAGTATAGATTCTATAGGAAAGTTAGAAAGAGAGGAGAGGGAGTAGTGTTTTTGATTAGGGATAACATTATGACTGTACTTAGGCAGGATATTCCAGGAGTGTGTCTGATGATTTTAAATGGGTGGAACTCAAATTATGAAAGGAACGATTACCTTACTGAGATTGTACTATAGAACTCCCAATATTCAGCGGGGAATTGAGAAACGACTTGTAAGGAAATCTCCATTATCTGTAAGAATAATATGGTGGTGATGGTAAGGAATTTTAACTTAGCAAACAGACTAGGGCTGCCGTAGTGTCAAGGGCTTGAATGGAGAGGAATCCATTAAGTGTGTACTTCAAATGTTCTTTTTCAGTATGTGGATGTACCTACTCGAGAAGGAGCAAAACTTTGACCTTCCCTTGAGAAATAGAGCGAGCAAGTGACTGGGGTGTCAGTGGGGCAAGTGTTTGGAATCCTACTGGTTATAAAATGGTGATGGAAAAGATAGGCAGGATCTAAAAGTTCAAGTTCTAAATTGGACGAAAGCCAATTGTGACTCTCTTGGGCAAGAACTTTTGCTGGGAGCAGATGTGTGCAAGTGAAGAATCAGCTGGAAAGTAGGAAGCCCATAAAAATGAGATACTGAGGGTCCAGTGACAATATGCTGTTGTTAGGGTGAAAGGCAAGGCTGGAGGACTAGAAAAATTGGGATTTTGGTCAAGAATAAGCAGGAACCATATGTCTGGAATAGACAGCAGAAATCTAGTGAAACCCTAAACAAGAATAAGGGCAATAATAGTATACCCAACAGGGAAATCAGGAGGGCAAAACGGGGATATAAGATAGCTTTGTCAAACAGGGTAAGTAGAATCAAAAGGTTTTCTACAAATTGTTCTTGGATTCTATAAGATCAAACGAGTAATTAGGGAGAGAATAGGGACCCTTAAAGGTTAGCAAGGTCACCTATGAGTGGAACTACTGGAGATGGGTGAGATGTTAAATGAGTATTTTACATCAGAGTGGAGAAGAATATAAAAGTTAAAGAACTTGGGGAAATGAATAGCGATATCTTAAGTGTCCATATCACGGAGGAGGAAGTGGTGAACATCTTAAAATTCATCAAGGTAGATTAATCCCTGGGATACATCTGGAGTTTGTGGGAAGCTAGGGAAGTGATTGCTGGGCCTCTTGCTGAAATATTTGAATCATTGATAACCATGCTGGGGTATTGGAAGACTGGAGGTTGGCTAATGTGATGCCACTATTTAAGCAAGGTGGTAAGGAAAAGTCAGGTGAGCCTGGCATCAGTGTCAAGGGGATTCTGAGAGACGAGATTTAAATATTCTTGGAAAGGCAAGGACTGATTAGGGATAGTCAACATGGCTTTATGTCTGGGAAATTGTGTCTCACAAACTTGATAATTTTTTGAAGAAGTAATGAAGAAGCTTGAGAACAGAGCAGTGGATGTTGTCTATATGGAATTCAGTACAGTGTTAGACAAGGTTCAGCATTCTTCGAAAAGAGCAATAAAAGATTTTAAAGAAAAGGAGCCTGGAGGTTCCGTGACTCTGTGCAAGAAGCATTTGTAATATTTGGATGAATTAACTGTGCAAACCGTTATTAATGGATATGATGTAATTGCGATCACCTAGACATGGCTCCAGGGTGACCTTGGAACTCAACATCCAAGGGTATTCAATTTTAAAGAAAGGGGTCTGGGATAACCTTGCTGGCAACCAGGTGATTCACACAGTCATAAAGGAGGGCATCAGCCTGGACTGTGGAAGCTGTGTGGGTGGAGCTGCAGAAAACCAAAGGGAAAAAGACTTTAATGGGAGTTGTGTACAGACCACAAATAGTAGTTGTAAGGTTGAAGATTGTATCAAACAGGAAATTAGAGATGCGTGCAGTCAGGGTACAGTACTTTAATCTACATATTGATTGGACTAGCCAAGTTGGTAGCATTGCAATGGAAGAGGATTTTCTCAACCATCTCAACCGATATGTTGAGGAACCAATGAGAGAGCAAGCCATCCTAGATTGGGTGTTACGTAATGAGAGGGAATTAATTGTAGTGCGAGATCCTTTGGGAAAGGGTGACCATAATATGGTAAAATTCTTCCATTAAAATGGAGAATGACCCAGTTAAATCTGAGACCAGGGTCATGAACTGAAAGCTAACTTTGGTATGAGGCATGTATTGGTGAGGACAAACTGGCCAAGGATACTTAAGAGTTGGTGTTGGATAGGCAAAGGCAGGCATTTGAAGAACACACAGATGAACTGCAACAACTGTCCATCCTTATCTAGCGTTAGAGTAAACCAGGGAAGGTGTCTTAACCATAGTTAACCAGGGACATCAGGCATAGTGTTAAAGCCAAAGAGAAGGTATATATTTCCCAGAAAAGGCAACGACCCTGAGGACGAGGAGAAATTTAAGGTCGAACAGATGAGGTCAAAGGTTTAAATTCAGAAGGGGAAGTTAGAACATGAAAGTAAAATTTGGGAAGACCTAAAAACTGACTGCAAAAGCTTCTATGGATAGGTGAAGTGAAAAACAATAGCGAAGACAAATGTCCCTTGCAATCAGTTGAATTCATGACAACAATGAGATGGTAGACCAGTTGAGCAAATACTTTGGATCTGTCCTCACTAAAGAGGAAATAAATAACATCAGGAAATACTGGGGGACAGAGAGTCAAGCAGGAATGAGGAACTGAAGGAAATCTCCATTTGTCAGGAAATGGTGTTGGGGGAATTGATACATCCCCAGGACGTGATGCTCTGAATCCCAGAGTACTTCAGGGAGTGGCCCTAGGATGCGTTGGTGATCATTTTCCAGCATTCTGTCGACTCTGGAAGATTTCCAATGGACTGGAGGGTAGCTAATGTCACTCCATTCTTCTCTTACCTCAAAAAAAAAGAGGAAGAGAGAAAATGGGGAATTATGGGCTAGTTATCCTGACATAGGTGGTGGGAAAAATGCTGGAGTCAGTTATTAAGGATGTAAGAAATTCTGCATTAGAATGCAGTAACAGAATCGGTCCTAGTCAGAACGGATTCACTAAAGGATTCCTGCTTGACAAATCTGGTAGAACTTTTTGAAGACGTGAAAGCAGAGTGCACAAGAGTGAATCCAGTTTTGTATCTGGACTTTCAAAAGGCTTCTGACAAGTTTCCACACAAGATTATGAAGGAAAATTGCATCCCATGATGTCAGTGATCATGTGTTGACAGGCATTAGAGAACTGGTTGGCAGACAGGAAGCATTGAGTTGCAATAAATGGGTCCTTTTCAGAGTGGCAGACAATGACATGTGGGGTGACGCAGAGTTCAGTGCTGGGACCTCAGCTGTTCACAATGTACATTTGTGATTTGGATGAAGGAGTTGAATGCAATATCTCCCAATGTGCAGCTGACTCTAAGCTGGGTGGCAGTGTGTGCTGTGAAGAGGATGCAGGGTGACTTGGACAGGCTGGCTGAGTGGGCAAAAACTTGGCAAATGTGAGGTTATTTACTTTTGTGGAAAAAAGAGGAAGGCAGATTGTTATCTAAACGATGGCAGTTTCGGAAAAGATGAGTACACGAGATCTGGATGTCACGGTGGAACAGTCACTGAAGGTTGGTGTGGAGGTGCAGCAGGTAGTGAGGAAAGCTAATGGCATGCTGGCCTTCATAGCAAGAGAGTTTGAGTGTAGGAGTCGAGATGCCTTGCTGCAGTTATAGGGTGTTGGTGAAGCTGCGCCTTGAGAATTTTGTGCAGTTTCAGTCTCCTGATCTGAGGAAGGATATTCTTGCTATTGAGGAAGTCCAGTGAAGCTTCACCAGACTGATTGCCAGGATAGTGGGACTGACTTATGAAGAATGACTGGATCAACTGGGCTTGTACTCATTGGAATTTAGAAGAATGAGGGAGGATCTTATAGAAGCATACAAAGTCCTGATGGGACGAGACAGACTAGTTGTGCAAAGAATGTTCACAATGTTGGGGAAGTCCAGAGCTAGGGGGTCACTCTCTAAGAATAAGGGTAAGCCATTCAGGACTGAGATGAGGAAGAATTTCTTCACCCAGAGAAAAGAGTCCGTTTCTATGCTGTACATTTCTTTGACACTGACCGTGAGTCATGTTATGTGCAACTCACTGTGCCGAGTATCCTGTACAGGATGTTGGTTGTGCAAGTTTGGGATGGAACTGTTAATCTACTAAAACCATTCAATAATATTTAAAAGTATTTGGGCCCAGAGTTAAGTGCTTATTTGGCATCTGATTCATTTCAGGCGCATCTGTCCTGAGACGATTTCTGCTGGGAGTGCTGAATTATTAAATTTATTCGAACAGCTCACTCTCCAAATGTTCTAGAAGATATTCATTCTCTTACTTTGCAGTCTATGTCCAATCTAACAAGTCATGGCCCTGTGATGCAGCCTTTATTGCAACTGTGGAAAATTCGAGTAGTCAAAAAAAAATTCAAAGGGTTTTGATTGAACCACATTTAAAAAAAAAGTTACTTCACTTTTTTTCCTAGTTGGATTGTAAAATCCTCTCGAATCTGTTGCTTGTAATATTTTTATTTGTTTGAAATTACATGCATCAAGGAAGTTAGCAACATGGAATTCTGCCATTAATGTGAGAAAATAAAGCAGATCTCCGGTTTCTGCTCGTCATTTAATCAGGGTACAAATTCAGAATCATACAGGGGAAGTGTACTACTTGGGTAACTAAAACTACCTGGGTGATTTAGCTTAAAGACAACATCCCATTCATTCCTTTGCAGACTAAGATGCCTGAGTGAGTCTGTAGGTGGCTGTCCAGACCAATGCAATTATTGCAGGCTTTGTTATACTTGGGGTAGTAGGTGGTCCTGGGAAGCAATGCATGAGGCATTGGTGTGGCAGGTTAGTGTAGCAGTGTGCTCCTTTCGCTGTTTTTGCCAGGCCTCTTTTTTTTTCCCCTTCTTGATGGCAAGTCTTGAGGCGTTCAATTCCTTCCTGGATGCTCCTCCACTGTGGACGGTTTTGGACCAGTGATTCCCATCTGTGGGAATGCTACAATTTCCCATTGAATCCTTGATGGTATTACTGAACTGCTTCCTGTGTTGACCTGGGGCTCACCTGCCATTTCCAAGCTGGGAGTTGATGTGGACAACGTGCCCAGCCCACTATATATCATCAAGGGTGGTTGGTACCTCCATGTTGCGAATGATGCTGTTGGTGCATCTTACTTCCCTGTGGAATCCCAGAATCATGCGCAGGCAGCATTGGGAGGGACTGCTCCAGTGCCTTGAGGTGTCTGCTACAGATAGTCCATCTCTCAGAGACATATAGGAGGGCAGGAACCACTATAATTATGTAATCCATTATCAGATATGATGTCCATGAACATCCTTTTCCTCGGGTAGCCGAAGGCTGCACCAACACACTAGAGGCAGCACTAGTATCTCCTCATTAATAGATGCTTTAACCAACAAGACACCCCTGAGGGAGTCAAAGCAGTCAACATTCTCTAATGTCTCCCTGTGGACCTTGATGATTGGGGGTTCACTCCACAGTATCAGGCTTGGTTGATGGGGAACCTTCGTCTTGCAGATGTCCAGTATGAGACCCATGCTCTCATATGCCTCCGTAAAGGTGTAGTCGATGGTTTGGACTATATGCTTTGCTATGCAAGCACCATCTGTGTACTGCAGCTTGATGACACTGATTGGGGTAACTTTGATTTTGGCTTGAAGGCAGTAGGGGTTAAATAATTTTCTGCAGGTTCTGTAAGTTAGTTCCAGTCCATGGGGCAGCTTGTCAGCAGTGAGGTGAAGCATAGCAGTGAGGTAGATCAAGAGCAGTGTCGGGGTGATGACCCGGCCTTGTTTGACACCAGTCTGAATGGGGAATGTGTTGGTGGTGGAGCCACTTGTCATTATCACGACTTCCATGCCATCGTGAAGCAGGCAAAGGATGGTGACAGACGTCATGGTGCAACCAGTGCAGAGAAGGATGCTCCGTCCCATTTCCCAACTGGTGCCGACAGCCTTTGTAAGGTCAAAGGCCATTTACAGGGCTAGGTTCTTTTCTCTACATTTCTCCTGCAGCTGTCGCGCTGTGAAAATCATATCTGTTGTGCCCCTCTGTGCCCAAAAACCACACCGATTCTGGGAGGACTTCCTCAGCCACGTGGAGGAGATTAGATTAGATTCCCTACAGTGTGGAAACAGGCCCTTTGGCCCAACAAGTCCACACCGACCCTTCAAAGAGTAACCCATCCAGACCCATTTCCCTCTGACTAATGCACCTAATACTATGGGCAATTGAGCATGGCCAGTTCACCTGACCTGCAAATTTTTGGATTGTGGGAGGAAACCAGAGCACACGGAGGAAACCCACGCAGACACGGGAGAATGTACAAACTCCACTCAGAGTCACCCAAGGCTGGAATCGAACCTGGGACCCTGGTGTTGTGACGTAGCAGTGCTAACCACTGAGCTGCCCAAGATGGTTGAGGAGGACTTTAGGAATGGGTTTTCCAGCAGCTTACAGCGGGGAGAGTCCCTGTAGTTACCACAGTCAAATTTTTTCCCCTTTCTTGAAAATGCTTATGATTGATTGTGGCATCGCTGAGCTCTCCAGGAATGCTGTCCTCCTTCCAGATAAGGCAGACAAGGGCTATGTAGCTGCAGTAGAACTCTTGGCCTCCACACTTCACTGCCTCAGCGGGGATACCATCTGCTCCAGCAATGTTAAGCTGGTGCCTGGCCTTCTCTGTGTTGTGCAGGGCTGGGGTAAGTAGCATGCTGTGGGATGCGTTCAAAGGCACTGTGATTGACAACAGAGCTGTGATTGAGGAGATCTCTGTAGTGCTCCCCCCGACACTGTTAGATGGCTTCTTTATCTTTAGTGAGAGTCACTCTAGCCTTGACTAGCAGTGGGGTAGGGCCTTCAGTATTTGGTTCGTTTGTGGTCTTGACAGCACAGAACAAACCATGCATATCATGATTGAAGGCCTGCCATTTCTCCTCTGAGTACAGTTGTTGTTTTACAATGAGAAATGCCAGGTCTTGGATCTCCTGATCATTCTCATCAAACCAGTGCTTCCTGGTTGAATTGTTTTTGCGGACAGTGATGATGGAGGTGTTAAGGCAAGATCAGAGGCTATTGGGATCCCACAACTTGGTGTCACCAAGCATTACTCAGTTTGTGCAGGAGAGGTGGTCATATGAGGCTATTTTTTCCAGATCCTTGAGTCCCTCAATGTTGATATTTTTGCAGTACTGCTTCTATATTGATCCTGTCTTGGATAAGGCAATGGTCATCAGCAGTTGTCAGCTCCTGTCATGGGGCAGATGATTCAACATCTTTCCGATCCCTTGATCTGACGATGACATAGTTTGAATGCCAGTGTTTGAATGTGGGTGCTACCATGTTGTCTTGTATTGTTCCCTTTGGGGTGCAGTGTGTTGGTGATGAGGTTGTGTTCACAGAGTTTGGTCAAGTGAAGGGTGGCACTTGAGTTTTGCTTCCCTACTCCCTACTTTCCTGGTCACATTACCCCAAAGGTTTGCACTTCTGCCAACACTGGCATTGAAGTCGCCGAGGACAAGTAGCTTGTCCACTGCTGGGACCTGTATGAGAGTATCGTCAAGGCTGGAGTAGGATTTCTGCTTGTCCTCAGCTGCTGCATCAAACATTGGTGCATATGCACTGAATACTGTGACATACTGGTTCCAAAGAAAGGTGAGTCGAAGTATTGTGAGGTGTTCACTTACTCTACAGGGAGAATCTTTGAGTTGGTCCACTAGTTCTTTTTTAATGACACAGCCAACTCAAAGGGTGCAACACTCTTCTTTGCCCTTGTCTTTCCAGAGAAGGGTTTAGCCACCACTTTCTTCTCTCAGCTGCCTGCCAAGTTTCCCTTAGGGCAGCAATATCACTATCATGGCGCCTGAGTTCCCAAGCAATGATGGTGGCGTGGTGCTTGGTGAGACTGTCCACAATGTTCCAGGTCCCAAATATCATCCTGAGGGTCTGGAAAGTGCACTTGCAAGAGTTCTTGTAATGTGAGGAAACCATTGCACACTGGCTACTACATGGGCTTAGCAGCGCAAGGTCCATTGTCAGATTTGGTGGAGGGGGTGGGGGGGGGGGTGGGGAGCGTTGTTGGGTGGGGGATTGTGTTTGGTTGAGGGTGCGTTCCAAGGCAGCTGGAGACCAGGCACTGCTATTTGGCCTGAGATTGCCTGTGGTGGAATGCAGACAAACATCTTAGTACTGAGCAGCGCCACCTGCTGGGTTAGTACAAGGTCCGCAGTGAGGAGACTGGGGAAGAAGGGATGATGACTAGGGAGTGTACAGTTTTTGCCGTTGTGATGGTCATTCTCAGTCTGTGACTGTGAAATCACTGGGATGGAGAATTGTAAAATCATTGGGGGGGGGGGGGCAGAGTTCATAAAAAAATAAACTGGATTGGGGGGTGTTTTAAAAAAAACACTGAACTGATGGCTAAGTTGTTTATGTTACAGAGGCTTTGGAGAGGGTGCAAAGAAGATTTACCAGGATGCTGCCTAGACTGGAGGGCTTGCCTTATGAAGAAAGATTGAATAAACTCAGAGTTTCCTCTCTGGAGAGAAGGAGGAATAGATAGTTAATAGCCAGAGACTTTTCCCCAGGGCAGGATTGACTGGTATGAGGAGTCATAGTTTGAAGATATTAGCAGGAAGGTATAAAGGAGACTTCAGAAGTAGGTTCTTTACGCAGAGAGTTGTGAATGCATGGAATGCGTTACCAGCAGTGGTGGGGGAAGCAGACTGATTGGGGACATTTAAGTGACTGCTGGACATGCACATGGATAGCAGTGAGTTGAAGGGTGCGTAGGATAAATTACTATATCTTACATTAGGATTAAACTTGGCACAACATCATGGGCCAAAGGGCCTGTTTTGTGCTGTACTTTTCTATGTCCTATGTTCTATAACATTACTGGACTGGTAGGAGTTTATACAGGAGCTGAGCTGGAAGGTTACTGGTCTGACGCATTTATGAAGGCACTGAAACTGGGTGGGGGTCTTTTATAAAACACTTGCCTCTCAGATGTTGTTAAGTTAAAGAAAACTCACCGCACTTTGGGGGGTGTTATAAAGATTATTGGGAGATTTATAAACAGCGAAAGCTCTGGGCTGGGCAAGTTACAACCGTATTGGGCTGTGGGGTATTATGGAATTACTGGAGGTGTTATAAAAACACCAGGCTGGGGGAGTTATTATAAAATCAACACTGGGTTTGGGGGTGGGTGCATAGTTATAAAAATTATTGTGCTGGAGGGCTAGTATAAAATAACTGGTGAGGTTGACCAAATGGAGCTTGACCCCCTCCGAGAACCACAAAAAAGGAGCACCTTGCCCCATAATCTGTAAAAAGGAGTGTGAACAATGATGTAACCTGCTTTTCAGCAACTTCTCGTGGTTAATTGACATAAAACCCTGACTCTCACTTTAAAATCAACAAGTAACAGTTTATTTATCCAATTTGAACAGTGAACAAATTAACTAAACAGTTAACAAGCCAAATAAAACTTCTCTAACTACTAACTATTCCCAAATAAAGCAAGATTCTAATGGTATGCTGTTCCATTAAATAGAAGTCCCACTCCTTTTTTAAAAAAAGTTGAATTTAGTCTCTTGGAACTACAGCCCTGTTAAGTGTCTTCTGGAATGTTTTGTACCTTCTCCATCGATCGTTTAGTCAGGAAAATTACCTCGTTGTGCTGTTGGTACAATTATTATTTAAATGCTGCATTCTCTAAGACATAGAGGAGGCTGAGAGAGCCAGCAATTTTTCTCTTGAGAGCTGAGGGTCATTAGCTCTGACGTCTGGCAACCAGCTCTGGAGGCTTTATCCAACTGTCCCCTTTTTATACCCTTGATGACATAGCAATTTCTTTGAATATGATTAGTCCTATGTTGTCAAAACCATCAATCTAACAATGTTTTTTGGTATCTAAGTCTCTGGTTCAAATTGATTGGCTAAGTTCCAAAGCCTGTTGCCTTGATAAAAGAGCTACTGCGTGGCCTGTTAACAGTAATGCTTTTCAATTCAATTAGTGTGCTCTCTGTGTAGTTGCAAACTTTCAAGCTGCTGCTCACAGACATCCTTTTTGTAAATCTAAGCATAGAGAAAGCGCATGATCATAGAAGGATAACGCAGTACTTTCCCACCTAACATTTTACCAACTCCAAATTCTAACTTCCTACCTCACGATCGACCCAACTTCACTACACTGGGATTATATAAACATTGGGCTAGGGATAGATATTGAAATTACTGGATTGTGGGATTTGTTATAAAATTATTGGGGGTTTACAAAACACTGGGTTGGTGGTTTGTTATATAATTACATTTATATTTATGTAAGCTTTGGGCTACCATTAGCATGCTTTGGATAATGCACTTGAAAATCATCTGAAGACATTTTTTTTGATGAAAACCAAAAAAAAATTAGAATTGTTTCTGCACCATTCATGACACAGACCATTGCCCCTGAAAGGAAATTATCAGCATGCAGTCCATCGTTTTTTATTAATTCAACTTAATATTGGAGGAATCCTGGGTTGTCTTGATTAGCATGCACTCCTCCCTCCTGAGCCTTCTCACCACGAGCACTGACAACTCTGACCTTTCTACTTCTTGAGCAGATGAAATGCAGTGAGTGTAGGTAAGATCTCAAATTGTAGAATATGTAGAAAAATTCAGGGATAAAGAACAGGATTCCACAGGTTAAGGGGCATTTGATGGCGCTGTTTGAGGGGAAAGAGAGGTGGGAGTATTATCCAAGGTCCATAATCTTACCTCTTGAGAGAGCTATAATTCCTGTACCCCTACTATCCCAGCAGCCTCAGGCTGCTCTCACTCCTTCAATGCTCACCAAATTTCACCCACCCCTAATCTGTCCAGCAAACTGCTGCCAGGTTGGTAGCCTGGGATAAAATTTAACAGGCGTTGTGAAGTTATTTTTAACAGAATTCCCAGGAAATCTGTACTTTTCGGTTTCCCATTGAGAGTTCTGCCTATGCTTTGTTCATAGTCACAAGCAAATATCAAAGCCGCACATTCTGCTTTTAAATTTTGATATGTCACATTGATTTTATGTTGCTATTGAATTGAGATATGGGAAACAGTAAAGCATTTGGACCATTAGCTTTCTCTCTGCAATACAGGTTGATGAACTCTCAAAATATGGGTACAACATGGCCACCAGTGGCACAAGTTTGTATTTACAAAGTGACAGGTTTGCCTTGGCAGTTTTCATCATCTTTGATGAATGACTAAAATGTGATGAAAAATACAGTATTGTCATTGTAAAGCATCTCTTAATACACTCAAGATGATTATGAGCTTCAATGGATTCACTAGCTATAACCATATTTTAAATTGTTACTCATCCTTCTAAGGACCTCAAATTTTAGGAATTTTATTCTATAAATAAATGAGCCAATCCTATTATATTTGCCCTAACTGTACCTGAGCACGTACAGCACCTAACTATTTACAGTTTGGGATATCAAGTGCTAAACATAGAAGCAACTTTCCAGGAGTAGATTTAAAATTTAAACTTGCTTTTGGTTCTCTGATTTGATTGTGAAGGAAAGATAGTTCTGCATTTACAGATATTGTTCAATGTTTTTTGTATGTAACCCAGAAGATACTTTTCATTATATAAAATTATTTCTGTGTAAATTAAAAATTATTTCCAAATCCTAATATTAAACTTTTATTTGTAGAAAATGGGCATTCTGGCCCTTATCAACGAAGAGAGTCATTTTCCAAAGGGCACAGATGATACTTTACTGGCAAAACTGCACAGTCATCATTCGGTAGGTGATATACAGGCAAATAAGTCTCAGTTAATGTTCTAGCGTTTAGTTCGCTCATGTATGTGGTTTATTATAATCCATCAATGAGACTGTGAAGAGTCAAAAATCTTAACAGATACCTTGCTAAGTCTTAGCTCGATGTGGGGTATACCTGATGAATGGACGTAAAACATTGACAAAATGTAATGATCAAGGATAGGGAATTTGAGTGGCTTCTGCTGACCTTCCTTGAAAATGCAACCCCAGCATTAGAGGAATATATCTCAAGTAGACCCACACTGTCTGATCTTCAAAGGTGGCATGTTGTTCAATTACTGATCTTCCTGCCAGCCTCTTAGACCAATCGGTCCTGCTTCAAGCCCCATTGAAGTCAGTTTAGTAAAAATTGTTTTTTCTTGCTTGGGATTCTCCAGTACCAACCTGATACATTGATCACAGTCTCCTAAATGATCCTCCCCATTTGGCCGAGCTCATTTCCAAGGGTCATCCCTCCTTGTTGGACTGGGCGCATACTGTTGTAGAAAACTCTGCTTAATACAATCCAGGAAAACTTGACGCTCTATGTCCCTTTTTAGTGACCAGTATTCCAGTTTGTAACGGGATAATTGAAGTGCTTTACTTGTTTATAATGTTGGCAATTCTCTGAAATTCAATTCACTTTAAATATGTTCCCTCTCCTCGATCCTTTTGTGATTGGGATCAGTTTTTCTGTATCTACCTAATCCAGACCCCTCATAAATTTGAAAATTCTGTGTTGTTTCCTCTTATCCGCTACCTTTTCGGGAGCTACAGACCCAAGCTCTCTAATCAAACCTCCTAATTGAAATTTTTTATCACTGGAGGCATTTTTATAAACTGTCCCTCCACTCTTTCTGATGCTTTCCTAACCTTTCTAGGGTGTGGCATCTAGAACTGTACACAGTATTGCAGCTGAGGTCTAACAAGCATCTTGTATAAGTTCATCACATCCTCTTCCTGTCCTGACAACTTCAGTGACCTATGCATCAATATATCTAATCCTCTCTTCTGCATCTCCTTAAGTACTGTTCATCTTACTTAGTGTCTTTTTAACCAAAATGCGTGTCCTTGTACTTCACATTGAGCATGCTGAGGAGTCTATCTGTCTCCTCAGCAAGTTATCTGTGACCTTTTAAAGTTCGACACTGTCCTTCTCTCAATTTACAGTACTTCTAATTTTCTTAATTGTTCACAAAATTTGGAATTGTCCCTGTACGTCAGGAACAGCAAGTATTGCAGGATTGACCCCTAGAAAAGCTTTGTCCAGCCCAAAAAGTATCCATTGAGCATTCCTCTTTGTTGCCTGTTACTCAAGCAGTTTTGTATCTATAGCGCTACTGTCCTTTTGTGTTCCATTAGCTATAGTTTTCCTCTTGAGGGCATTGTATGACACTATATGAAATCTCTCGAAAGTCCAGGTACACCACATTACCTTCATTGACTCTTTCAAAAAGTCCTGCTACTTAGTAAAATACCATCCTACTTTAGAAATCCATGTTTGCTCTTCCTAAACAACCCAACTTTTCAACTAATTCTACCTCACATAATTGTTTCTAAAAGGTTCCTTGTCACTGAAATTAGATTGGTGAGTATGTAATTATTGAACTTAGTGTTACAATCTTGTTTGAGAATGGGCATGATGTCTGCAATTTAACAAATCCTCTGGTATCTCTCCTAAATCTCGGACAAATTGTTTATTGCCAGTACTGCTCCAATTTACTCTCACTTCCTCCTCCAATATCCTTGGCTGCATCTCATCCAATCCCATTATCTTGTCAACTTTAAACATGGATAGCCTTTCCAAAGTTTCTTCTTTATCAATTCCAAACCCTTCAGAGTTTCCTCTTCTGTCACCGTGGCTTGGCCTTAATAAATACAGATGTGGAATATTCATTTAACACCTCAACCATGCTTTTTGCGTGCATTCCCTTTTCGTCCCTAATTGGCCTTGCATCTCCTTTTGAAATCCATTTACTATTGATGTGTCTATGGAAGACTTTAGAACTCCCCTTTATGTTGGCCGTCAATCCTTTCTCAAGCCATCCCGCTTTTGCCTCCTCTCTGAAACTTGTGCATTTCTGTTGGTTCTGGAGGTATGTTCTACCAAAAACCTGTCATAAGCACAATTTTCATTTATACCTTGATTTCTACCTTCCTGTTATCCAAGGAGCTCTGAATTTGTGTAATCTACCTTTCCCTTTTAAGCAATATATACCAAACCAACGTTTTGAAGTTAGGTTATTGTTTTTATGATAAGCCATTTGTTTCGATCTGTCTGGCCCTGTGGGGCAGCACGGTGGCTCAATGGTTAGCACTATTGCCTCACAGCCTTGGACGACTGTCTGTGTGGAATTTACACATTCTCCCTGTGTCTGCGCAGCCTTCTTTGGGGTGCTGCAGTTTCCTCCCACAGTCTAAAGATGTGCAAGTTAGGGGAATTGGCCATGCTAAATTGCCTATGGTGTTAGGTGCATGGGTCAGGGGTAAAATGTAGGGAAATGAGTCAGATGGTTGGTGTAGACCTGTTGTGCTGAAAGGCCAGTTTCCACACTGTAGGGAATCTAATCAAAATCAGTTCTATTTGGCTCCATTGACGTGGGCTCATCCCTTACCCCCATTTAATTATTCTTATTCCGGATTGCCTGTCGATCTTTTCCAATATCATCCTGAACCTAATGAAACGATGATCACTGTCAAATAAATGATCTCTCACTGACACTTGATCTAATTCACCCACCTCATTTCCACGAACCAGGTCCAACAGTGCATGCCTTCTAATTGGATTAGACATATACTACTGTAAGTAATTCTCCTATACGCAAACTAGGAACGTTTGCTCTCTGTGTGTAATGCTTTTGCTGTGCCAGTCTATATTTGGGTGACGTCCCCAATTATAACACTGTGTTAAAGTTGATGTTTGTCTCTTTCCCTGTGGATTTGTCACCTGCCTCCTTCCCACTATTTGGTGGTGATAGATTACAATGTAATTGCACCCTTCTAGCCAGGTTGAATCTGATCTTGAACCCTCCAGGCCATTGTCTTTCTCCAGCACAACAACGCTATCCTTAACTATTGCTGCCACCCCACCACCTTTCCTATTATTTTTGAACATCTTGTCCTCATAGTAACCCTGTCACAGAATTCAATACTCTACCTTTGACTATTGACTTTGTATTTGTGAACCTTGGTATTCCTCTCTCACCTTGGTTCCCAAATTCCTACCAAGTTGGTTTATAGTCCTCCCAAATGCATGAGCAAAACAAGGAACTCAGTCCTCATTCTGCTCAATGCAAACCAAATATCTCTTGTACAGCTGCCATCTTTCCCAGTATTCTAGAAAATTAAAACAAACCTGCACTATCTTTGCAGTGTCTCATTCATCTCCCTTCTCCCTCTATTTCTGTATCTACTTACATGTGGCACTGGGAGTATTCTGGAGATGATTATTGTAGATATTTTTCACATCCGCGTATATTTGCGCACACATTGTGTCTAGCTCCCTAACTTCTGATTTCAGGAAAACATTTTTCTTCCTACACATGGTACCTATGTTGATCACAACTTGTGGCAGTTTACCCTCTCCTGGGGCAAGTGGCCTGCAGCTACACTGTGCTATCCTTAATCCTGGTACCATCCAACCTGGAGTCACACCTACAACTATGGAAGCATCTGTCTGTTGGCCTAACTAATGAATCATCTGTCAGGTCTGCTGCTGCTGCTTCCCATCTTCTACATATGAGCTATTCGTGGTGCCACAGACTTGGTCTGACTGCACTGTCTTGAAGAACCAGTTTTTTCAAATGATGAACTGAGAGTGACAGACTTTGATATCAAAGCTGCATTTGGTGAGTGTGGCATCAATAAGCCCGAGCAAAACTGGAATCAGTAGGTATCAGGGATAACTGTCTACTGGTTGCTGTCATGCCTTGCACATAGGAAGATGGTTATGGTTTTTGGAAGTCAGTCATCTCAGCTGCGAGAACTCTTTGGGGAAGTGTCCATAGCCCAAACGTCCTCAGCTGCTTCATGAATGACATTCCCTCTGTCGTAAAGAGTGGATGTTCACTGATGATTGCACAGGGTTCAGCACCATTCGTGACTTCACAGATACTGAAGCAGTCCATGTTCAAATGTAATAAGATGTGGACAATTTCCAAGCTTGATCTGGCAAGTGGCAACAACATTTGTTCCACATAACTATCACTATCATAGAAAACCCTATAGTGTGGAAGCATGTCACTTGGCCCACCGAGTCCACACTGACCCTCTGAAGAGCATCCCAGCACCCCTCCTCTATCCCTGTAACGTTGCATTCACCATGGCTAATCCATCTCATTTATACGTCAATGGACACTGTGGACAATTTAGCACGGCCAATTCGCCTAACTTGCTCATCATTGGACCATGGGAGGGAACCAGAGCACCAGGCAGAAACCCATGCAGACATGGGGAGATTGTACAAGCTCCACACAGACAGTCACCCGAGGCTGGAATCATACCCAGGTCCCTGGTACAGTGAGGTATCAGTGCTAACCACTGAGCCACTGTGCCATCTCTAGACTATCGCCAATAATAGACCACGTGACCACCACTCCTCAACATTCAATAGTGTTACCAACAATGAATCCCCTACTGTTAGCATCCTGAGGGTTACTATCAACCAGAAAAATTACCTGGACTCACCACATAAACACAGTGGCTACAGGGGGCAGGTCAGAACTAGGAATACTGTTGTGAGTAACTCCCCAAAGCCTGTCCATCATCTGTAAGGCACAAGCCAGGAATGTGATGGTATACTCTTCACTTGCCTGGATGGATGCAGCCCCCACAACACTCCAGAAGCCTGACATCATTCAGGACAAAGCAGTCTGCTTGATTGTCACCACATCCGCAAACATCCACTTGCTCCGCGACAGACACTTTAGCAGCAGTGTGTATTATCTACAAGAAATTCACCAAAGATCCTCAAACAGCTTCTTCAAAACCTGCAGCCACTTCCATCTTGAAGGACAAGGGCAGCAGATACATGAGCTACATCTTCAAGTAGCCCGCCAAGCCATTCACCATCCTGACTTGGGAATATGTCACTGTTCCTTCACTGTCACTGGGTCAAAATCCTAGAATTCCCTCTCCGATGGTATTTTGGGTCAACCCACAACAAACTGCCCTGCAGCAGTTCAAAAAGGCAGTTCATCACCACTTTCTCAAGGGCACCTAGAGATGGGCAATAAATGCCAGCCAACCAATGATACCCACATCCTACAAATGAATAAATTTAAATAATTTGTGCACAGTGTCCCAGGGATTCGTGCAGTTTCTCGTGGACTCCCTGATCCTAGAATCCCTACTGTATGGAAACAGGCCCTACGGCTCAACCCTCCGAACAGTCACCCAACCAGACCCATTCGCCATTTCTACATACTCTATATTAACCCCTAAATAATGCACCTGACCTACACATCCCTAAACGTGATGGGGAATTTAGCATGGACGATTCACCTAACCTGCAAATCTTTGGGTTGTGGGAGGAAACCAGAGTTCCCGGAGGAAATCCATGGCAGACATGGGGAGAATCTGCAACCAGACAGTCTCCTGAGGCTAGAATCGAACCGGGTCCCTGGTGCTATGAGGCAGCAGTGTTAACCACAGCCACCGTACTGCCCTGTGGTGATGGCTCATTGACTTTTTCTGCCTCTCTGATCTTAAACTGCAGTGTATTCTTCTCTCTGACTTTTCCATTAGTAACTTAATTATGTTGCTTTTTTTTCCCTAGAAAAATCCCTTTTATGTGAAACCCAGAGTCCTTGACCATTATTTTGGAGTGAAACACTATGCTGGTGAGGTATATATACGCTTTATCTCATCTAATTTCATTTTCACTTATTTCAACAGTGTTTTAATGTGATTACTAATAATTGACTGAGAGAATACAGAACATTACAGCGCAATACAGGCTCCTTGGCCCTCAATATTGCGCCAACCTGTGGTACCAATCTGAAGTCTGTCTATCCTAAACTACTCCATTTTCATCCATATGTTTATCCAATGATCATTTAAATGCCCTTAAATTTGGTGAGTCTACTACTGTTGAATGCACTTCACACCTCGACTACTCTGATTAAAGAAACTATCCATGACCTCTGTCCAGTATCTGTCACCCCTTAGTTTATAGCTATGTCCCCTCGTGCTAGCTATCACCACCTGAGGAAAAAGGCTCTCAATTTCCAACCTATAGAAGCCTCTGATTATCTTATATGTCTCAATTAAGACACCTGTTAACCACCTTCTCTCTAATGAAAACAGCCTCAAGTCCCTGAGCCTTTCCTCATTAGACCTTTTGACACCTGTTTGGTCAGCTTCTCAAAGAACTTAATAAAGTTTGTGAGGCACAATCAATCCTTCACAAAATCGTGTCGATTATCCCTAATCAACTTATTGCTGTCCAGGTGATTATAAATCCTATCCCTTTAACCTTTTCTAACACTTTACCCACAACCGACGTAAGGCTCTCACTGGTCTATCATTACCTGGGTTGTCTCTACTCCCCTCCTTGAACAAGGGGACAACATTTGAAACTATTCCTGTAGACAATGATGACATAAAGGTTAAAGTCAAAGGCTCCTCTTAGGCTTCTCAGAGAATTCTAGGATAAATCTCATCCGGCCCAGCAGACTTATCTATTTTCACACTTTCCAGATTTGCTGACATGTTCTCCTTGTGAATCTCAATCCCGTCTAGTCTAGTAGCTGTATCTCAGTATTCTCCTCGATGACATTGTCTTTTTCCCATGTGAATACTGAGGAGAAATGTTCATTTAATGCTTCCCCAATCTCTTCCGACTCCATGCACAACTTCCCACTACTATCCTTGGTTGGCCCTGATCTTACTCTAGTCATTCTTTTATTCCTGATATACCTATAGAAAGCTTTAGGGTTTTCCTTGATCCTATCTGCCAGTGACTTCTCATGTCCCCTACTGGGTCCTCTTAGCTCTCTCTTTTTAGGTCTTTCCTGGCTAACTTGTAACTAGAAGCTTCACAATTCTCTTAATAGCTTTGTTGTATTAATTTTTATTTTATTTTGTGGTTATAAACAGACTGTCCTTTTCTATCCTAAGGTTTTATATCATGTAAAGGGAATTCTGGAGAAGAACAGAGATACATTCAGATGTGATGTGCTGAACCTCTTATGTGAAAGCAGGTACCAACTTTGAATCAAGTATATTTTCAAATTTAATTTGTCTATTGGGGTAGGAGGAGGGAGGAGAATATGCTGAACTTCAACCAAGTGATTTTGGTGCAACAGTGTGGAGCGGAATGGGGTGCATGGAGAGAGCGCAATGGAAAAATATACTGAACCTCATCTCGTGCATTTTTTTCTTATGTTGCATTCGTAGAAATTGCCGTAATTGTAGCCACGTTCGAAAACGGTTTTAATTTCCGACTGAACTAAACCACAGTGAGAGAGTTTGCTAATGGACAGTTTCATTTGCATTCTGTGTGAGTAAGATATATTGCAGCACAGGTCGCTGTTTGGTCTGTCAAGACTGCTGGTTTTCTGCAAGAATAATCCATGATTGGCCTGAACGACTCCTACAGTTGTTTTCATTTCTGGTACTATGCAGTTTGTTTTTGAAAGCCACAACTGAATCATCGTTTGTCAGGAAATGCATTCCAAATCATAACCAATCATGACATAACTTGCAGTTCATTGCTGGTTTGAGATTTTGGTGGGCTGGACAGGTGGATGTTGTGAGAGAACCAGGCCTGTTATTTCACTTTGAGTCAGAAGGAGACAAGATTGATGGAGACACAAATTGTGAGGAGCTCTTCATCACTACAATGGGCCCAGACACATACACATGCACATGGTTGATGGAGGCACTCAGACATTGGCACAAGGTTGGTATCTAGTGTGCACATATTACTGGACAACTGCTCTGTACACATCCAGACAGTGCAGAGAGTGAAAACCCTCCTGGCAATATGGAGGTATAGGAGAAGTTGGCAGCACGGTGGCTAAGTGATTAGCACTGCTGCTTCACAGCGTCAGAGTCAGGCAACTGTGTGTGGAGTTTGTACATTCTCTCCCTGTCTGTGTGGATGTCCTTTGGGTGCTCCTGGTTTCCTCCCACAGTCCAGAGTTATACAGGTTAGGTGGATTGCCCATGCTAAATTGTCCATAGCGTCCAGAGATGTGTAGGTGGATTAGCTAGGGGAAATGCAGGGTTACAAGGATAGAGTAGGAGGGTGGGGTATGGGTGGGACACTGAGCAGAGGGGTAGTGTGGTTTCCATGAGCCAAATGGCATGCTTCCACACTGTAGGGATTCTATATTAAGAGAATAAAGTTCCTTGACATTATAGGAATTCTAGTCCAACTATGGTCCTGGAAAAGCACGTCAGACAGCATCCGAGGAGCAGGAGAATTAGCATTTCAGGCATAAGCCCTTCATCAGAAATATGGTGCGGGGAAGGGACCGAGAGATGATTAGAAGGTGAGGTTGGGGGGGGAAGGTAGATAGGAAGGTGATAGGCGGGCGCAGGTGTATGGTGATTATGGGGTGGAGGGGGAAGAAAAATGTCCACGTGGGGCAGGTCAAGGGGGTGGTGCCAAGTTGGAGGTTTGGATCTGAGTAGAAGGAAGGCAACAGTTGATGATGCAAATACGACTCTGATTTTGGGTCTAGTGGCAATGAGGATCACTATCTTCATGAGGTGCAGAGCCCAGACCACGACGTAGAACCTCTTTAGATAGGCAAAGGAGGAAATTCCCAACATAGGATCTAACTCTGAAGACAGAGCTTCCTGAACATATCGAGGAACTAGTACCACGAAAGATTGTGGCACTCCAGATAGATGGTCACTGAGATTTGTGTTGTCATACGTGAAGGACTTTGTCCCTTACAGTTTTGCTCCCTGTACTCTGTCAGTAGCCATCAAAGTCACTTGCTGTGGCCTTGAACTACTATAACCCCGGTCAGTTCCAATACTCTCCTGGCATCTTGGAAGTTGCTGCACACCATTACAACTCTCGGAACACTGATTACCTATTCCATCGAGTTAAGAGGTATATTCAATTATCTCATAGGCACAAAATATAAAAATATTTTGTCACAATTACTGGATTCCTCCAGGTGCAGAGCATCGTCAATGCATTGAGTGAGCTGCTAGTTGAATTTGTTATGAGAGATGAATTGTAGTCCTTCAGCATTCACATGGTTTGCAGCCATTGCAAGAAATTCCTGCATGTGTACTCTTACTTTATTGATAGTTGCCTCTTCATTCTCTGGCAGTTACATTCCCTGTAATAGCTTCTCCTGCTTCATAGAGTTCTGAGTCCACATAGGGCAGCTGCTTCTACATGCATGTCAGCAAGCATTGAACTCACGATGCTGCATGGGCTTAGATGGAACATTGCTGGCGATTCAAGGTTTTGCAACTCCTCATTCTCCCTTCAAATTCCATGGATGAGTGCTTGTCCAGTGCTATTCCTTAGAAGGGATGGCTTCTGATCTCTCTCTCTAACCTCAAACCAGAGCCACGAAAGCTGATCATTAGGACTACTGACAAACACATTTAGACATGTGCCTGGATTTGCAAGCACATTGTAGTAGTCAGCTGCATTGTCCAAAACATGGCCCTCCTTGAGGCTCTAGTCTCCTCTTCCCAGTTATGGAATGTGGGTTTCCTGTATTCTTGAATTGCTGCAGTGCCTTTAATGTAGGTAGAATCTCAATGCCCTGAGGGAAGGAGGGAGTCCCAGGATTTTGACCAAGTCAGAGGAATAGGTGAACTAGGACAAGGACAATGAAGAACCTTGGCTGCACAGAGGCCTGGCATAGGTTTTGGTAAGATGCTTGAAACACCAGATAATTTAATCCAGGCACATTTTCCATGTACCTACAGGTGAGATGTGGTATCCCCTTTGTTTCATCTTAATGCAAATTATATTTTTAGTTTAATTTATTATAAAATTATTTTTTGACAAATCACTTGCACTGAAAATGGTGCAAATAAATTAACTTGCTGTCCCTAATATTCTCAAAACCATATTAAATGCAAGATAAAAATAATATTTCATTTCCATTTTGCACAATTCCACTGCACCAAATTCTCAACTTGGTTTTTGCAGTGTATTTGCAACCATTCTGTGCTACCACTCAGGTTTTTATTTATCAATATGCCATTTATGTTTTTGATTAGAGTGTCACTGGATTTTGTCTCCTGTGACATCTTAACTTTTATAATGCAACATAAGTTTCCATTCGTTTAAAAATTCTGTCGATAAAACTTTTCATATCATTTTTATCTTTGGATCAAAACTTTTTCCATCAGAATTCCATGTGACATGAACAAATAGTGGAAGCAAAAATTTTATAAAGCTGTTCCGATGAGCAGATTCTGCTTTCCATTCAGAACGGGGTAATTGTAAGCAGTGGTCATCCTAACCAATCAGATTAAAGTATATGTATTCCTAGACATTGACATTGACATTATTTTAGGTTGGATTTCATCTATGACTTATTTGAGCATGCATCAAGCAAGATCAATGAAGACACATTTAAATCTGGAACTAAACATCAGAAGCCAACTGTAAGCTCTCAGTTCAAGGTCAGCATTATTTCTGTTTGAATGGCTAGTGTTTTATAATTTGTTTTTGATAGCAGATAGAGTTACTCATTTATTCTTATGAATCATTGGCAATTACTAGTGCGAGCCTGTCATTACTGTGATCATGTCAGTAGAACGGAAATCCAGTGACCCAAGGTGGTGGAATTTAAATTCACTTAATCATTTAGAATTATAAAGGTGCAACAGTGAATATGACCATGAACCTTTCACAATCACAAAAACCCATCTGGCTCCATTAGAGAATGAAATTTGCAAACCTTACATAGTCTGGCATGACTCCAGACTACATTTGGTCCTTAAATGTTCTTTGAAATGACCTAGAAAGTCATTCAGTTCAAATGCAGCTGTGGGTGGGCAATAAATGCTGGTTTTTGACAGCAATAACCATATCCCAAGAAAGTACAATGAAAACAAAATTCATTTAATGCTTAAGAGTAAAGGCAGACATAGATCAGTAGAGGTTTCTACAGTATCTGTTTTCTGTTTATTGTAGCTGGAATACTAAATCATTCATGTTCCTTCTGCAACTTCTATTCCACTTGATCTGAAACCGTTTCAAGGGAGCATATGAATGTCTGCCTGGTTAGAGTGATAGATAATATTATATGTTCAGGTTGATGGTCTGGTTCAGTAGGGTTAGTCAAAATTTTTTTATACAGTGTGGTACCCTTGTGTTCTTAGTTTTAATTTTAGTGGGTTAGGAAAATATACTCTTCCGTCCTCTCTCAAAACAGAATGAGGTAACTCAAGACAAGACAATATTTGATTACATTTGGAAGATCAACTATTTCCACAGTTAGCAAGATCTTTCCCTCATATGGCCTCACCCATACTTACACGAGAGGGAATCTAACCTGAGCAAGATGTCGCCACAATAAAATGGAGCTTGAAACTGATAGGGAAACCTGTAGTGGTGATCTTTACAAAAATGATATTTCAGGTTGAGGTTAGTAATTTCTGAAAGGCGAAATAGAGAACAAAACCAGGGTTCCTTGGAAAAGAAGGTTAAGAACATGAAGAACCAAAATACAGAGTACATGATACCTGAAACAGTTAACAGTCAGTTTTAAACCAAGACAGAGAATGGAGAATTTCAAAAGGGAGGTGAATAGGATGAAAACTCGGTACATCCCAATGAGAAATAAGTACGGGGTGTCCAAAGCTAGACTACTTTGGCTGACTAAGGATATCAATGAGAAAGTAAAAGGAGACATGTAATAAATAATGGGAGATAATAGCAATAACAAGCAGGAAGAATATCTCAAATGCAGAGGAGAGGTTCAGGCTGGAATAAGGAAGGGAGAGGAAGCTTGAGGAAAGGATGGCGGACTGCGCTGAAACAAATAATAAAACATTCTTCAAACATATTAATCATAAAAGATTAGTCAAAGATAGAGTGGGGCTCTTAAGGAACAAGCAGGATGAGCTGTTGTTTGATGTGAAGCATTTCGCAGAGGTACAAAATGATTATTTTGCTTCTGTATTTGCCAAATTAGGAGAGGGTAACAATGGCTGCTTAAGAACATGGGTGTTGAGCAATTGAATAGTACAATGATAGATAAAGAATTGCTAAAAGGCTATTAGCAGTCCAGGTAGAGAAATTGCCAGGCACAAGTGGGATTGCTGAGACAGTTAAGGGATCAAGTTGTAGGATCTGTTGACAGAAATTTTCCGGACCTGTCTGAACACCAGATCAGTCCCAAGAGACTGGAGGACTCAAATGTGACAAAGGATTACTCAAGAAACTACAGACCTGTGGCTTCACATCTATAGTGGGAAAACTGGTGAAGACCATCATACAGGATAAAGTAAATATACACCTGGAGGTGGATTCTATCAGTGATTTCCAAAGAGAGCTGGGATATATATTTGAAAATGAGAACGTTAGAGGGGTACAGAGAAGGGGCTGGAGAGTGAGACCAGCTGGGTAGCTCTTACGTTGACCCATACAGACACAATAGATCAAATTGCCTCTTTCTCGACTGTAAAATTCTATGTTTCTACAGTGGAAGGGAGGAATTAGTGACGAATATGGTGTAAATGCTGAGGCATTGTAGGGATTTGGGGCAATGGTGGAATGGTACAGTTTAGGTGTCTGTCAATGTACTTGTACAACATGAAACAAAAGTTCACGCAGCGTCTATAGTTATGTCCGAGCATGGTGGAGGATGGAATATTTGGCCATATCTAATTGCACAGAAAACTGGAGGGAAGTAATAATGGGGAATGCACTATGGCCAAGACTTGCCTCCTTAGTACAACACACAGGTTTGAAGGGATTTGAACAGCGTTCCTTATTAGAAACAGCTGTGAAGAATACACCTCGGGCCAGAGGAAATAAAGAGTCAGCCATGTTGCTGTGCTTTGGGAGAAATGTATTGGTCAGACCAGGTAAGGACAGTGGGTTTTTGCTCAACAATTGACAATGGTTTCATGGTCATCTTAATTCCAGATTTGTTTATTGAGTTAAAATTCCACTATGGTGAGAGTTGAACCTCAGACCCCAAAACACTACCTGGGTCTCCTCACCTTCACAAAATCTGATTTTTTTTGTACATTTAGCAATAAATGGTTCTGTTCATGGGCACCATATGCAGTCAGATTTGTGGGCTCTGAATTGGCTCATTTTATTTATTTATTCACTCACTGAGACTATATTACAATATTGTTCTGACTGACCCTAGATTAATGCTTTGATAGACATTCTTCACCTCCTTGTCCACCATTGGCTTATCAGTGAACAGGCAGAGTTTTGCCCTTCAATAAGGCAAACCCAGATTTCATAAAACTTAATGAGTGCTTGAAATTCTGGACTTCAGTTTTGCAGTTGTGTGAGACGTGATATTTTCATTTCCATGGCTGCTTCACATCACCAAATCCACCACCTTGGTGACCTGAGAAATCTTTACAGTTCCAGCTGGCCCCCCTATGACAGAGTGAGAAAAGATTTGTCGTTTATCTTAATGAAACCTGTAGTTCCAAGACACTTAGTAAGTAGGCATCTGGATATGACTGCAAAATGTATTATTTTTATCAATTACTACAGTATAGGCTATAGAGTGAAAAATGGCGGTGCTTCTGTCCCTTTACGAAAGATGATGTTACTAATGAGAAAGAGAAAGTGAAGACTGTGGCATGTTAATGACATTTCTGGATTAGTCATCCAGAGACTGCTGCTCACGGCCTCAGCAAGCCCTCTCCCTTGCTAGTTAACACACTGTCAAACATTAAGTCGGCTTGGGTCAGTTTTATCACTGGAGATGGTCTTAAGGTTGTTCATTAGGCCAGTCATTCAAATTGACCAAACCACCTATTTAGCAGTCTCTGATGAGCTAGCTACATATTTTGTCATGTTTCTGTCTCAGCATTAAAATCAATTTCGCTGTGCAGCAGTTTATTATTTTGCAGGAAACAAATTTTAGTACAAATTCAGAAAGGTATCTTAGAGTATTATTTTTTAAGGAAATACAAAGGAGAACTTGAGGTGTGTTTAAAGATGGACTTTGTGAAATCTGCAGGATAAAATGATTACGTTGAAGGTGATAATTAGCTTTTGTTCCAACTTTTTCAGAATTCCCTTCATTCGTTAATGGCAACATTAAGTACATCAAATCCATTCTTCGTCCGATGCATCAAACCAAATGATCAGAAGGTAGACTAAAACTGAATTTCATCCCAATTAAGATTTGAGATACTGACATTCACACAGGTATTGTAACTGCTAATGGTTTGCGCGAAATGCTTAAAGCAATATACGTTCATCAGAAATAACAATACTCGCTCACTACTCAATCTGTTGTATGGCCATTTATAAAATGAGCCAGGATCAGCTAAGCTAATGTCCCTTGACATCGAGGCAGCATTAGACCAGGTGAGTCATCATGGAACTTTAGCAAAATTCAAGTCAATGGGAATCCTGAGGGGTAGTTCTCCCCTGAGTGGACTCAAACAAAGCAAAGCAAAGATTATTGTGGTTGTTGCATATCAATTCTCCGATCTTCAGGCCATCGCTGTAGAGTTCCTTTTGGGTATCCACTCATCATTGTGCTGTTTCTCTGACCATTCATAAGTCCTTACCTAACAAAGAAATCTGTGTCCAAAAGCAGGATAATTTAGGGTGAGGTGACTCCGCTGTTTTTAAATTCCCTTTGGTTGGCAGCAACAAAGATTTTATTCCTTTTTCGTACTTGGCAAGTCTCACTTCAGTGAAAACCAAGTATGTTAGTTCACCAGCATCACAAAAATGAAGAGCAAGTTACAAGACTTTCTAGAGTGACAGGAAGAGCGAAAACTAAAGAAACAACTTCAAAAGCACACACAAACACAGCTTTAAAGACAATGATGCTGAGTAAAAGGCAAGTAAAATAATCAAGTTTAAAAGTCCTTAGAGCCTTGAGGCACTAGGTTTTAACCTGAGACAACAGTTGTTTAATTGATGTCTTTTAGCCTCAGATATTTGTATTGCCGATAGTCACAGATGACATGCCGGAAGACTGGAGGTTGGCAAATGTGGTGCCACTGTTTAAGAAGGGTGGTAAGGACTAGCCAGGGAACTATAGACCGGTGAGCCTGACCTCAGTGGTGGGCAAGTTGTTGGAGAGAATCCTGAGGGACAGGATGTACATGTATTTGGAAAGGCAAAGACTGATTTGGGATAGTCAACATGGCTTTGTGTGTGGGAAATCATGTCCCACAAACTTGATTGAGTTTTTTGAAGAAGTAACAAAGAGGATTGATTAGGGCAGAGCAGTAGATGAAATCTATATGGACTTCAGTAAGGCATTCAACAAGGTTCCCCATGGGAGACTGATTAGCAAGGTTAGATCTCATGGAATACAGGGAGAACTAGCCCTTTGGATACAGAACTGGCTCAAAGGTAGAAGACAGAGGGTGGTGGTGGAGGGTTGTTTTTCAGACTGGAGGCCTGTGACCAGTGGAGTGCCACAAGGATCGGTGCTGGGTCCTCTACTTTTTGTCATTTACATAAATGATTTGGATGCAAGCATAAGAGGTACAGTTAGTAAGTTTGCCGATGACACCAAAATTGGAGGTGTAGTGGACAGCGAAGAGGGTTACCTCAGATTACAACAGGATCTTGACCAGATGGGCCAATGGGCTGAGAATTGCCAGATGGAGTTGAATTCCAATAAATGCGAGGTGCTGTATTTTGGGAAAGCAAATCTTAGCAGGATTTATACACTTAATGGTAAGGTCCTAGGGAGTGTTGCTGAACAAAAAGACCTTGGCGTGCAGGTTCATAGCTCCTTGAAAGTGGAGTCGCAGGTAGATAGGATAGTGAAGGAGGAGTTTGGTATGCTTTCCTTTATTGGTCAGAGTATTGAGTGCAGGAGTTGGGAGGTCATGTTGCGGCTGTACAGGACATTGGTTAGACCACTTTTGGAATATTGCGTGCAATTCTGGTCTCCTTCCTAACGGAAAGATGCTGTGAAACTTGAAAGGGTTCAGAAAAGATTTACAAGGATGTTGCCAGGGTTGCAGGATTTGAGCTACAGGGAGAGGCTGAACAGGTTGGGGCTGTTTTCCCTGGAGCGTTGGAGGCTGAGGGGTGACCTTATAGAGGTTTACAAAATTATGAGGGGCATGGATAGGGTAAATAGGCAAAGTCTTTTCCCTAGGGTCAGGGAGTCCAGAACCAGAGGGTTCAGGGTGAGAGGGGAAAGATAGAAAAGAGATCGAAGGGGCAACTTTTTCACGCAGAGGGTGGTACGTGTATGGAATGAGCTGTCAGAGGAAGTGGAGGAAGCTGGTACAATTGCAATATTTAAAAGGCATTTGGATGGGTATATGAATTTGGAGGGATATGGGCCGGGTGCTGGCAGGTGGGATGAGATTGGGTTGGGAATACTAGTCGGCATAGACAGGTTGGACTGAAGGGTCTGTTTCCATGCTGTACATCTCTATGACTCTAAGTAGAAAATTTTGCAGGCACCTTGAGTTCCCAATGACTGTGTCTGTCCAACTGGCTTTCCCATGAGACATCATTTGAGAGGCTGAGAGAAAAAGATTCTTCTAGTCCTGCAGTTAGAAATCAATTTTTTTTTTCTCTTTCTGTTCTATCCAAACATGGTTGCTTGAACCTCAGTTCATTTGTTTCTTCTCAGGTCTAACTTTTTATTTTTCAAGCTGGATAAATTTCACAAACTCTCTCATTTCCATTGTGTAACTTGTCTATCAAACAAACAGCGGATACCAATCTGAGTTTCAGTGCCTTTTTGATAAAGTAATTCTTGACTAGTTCTTGTTTATTGATGGTATCATGAGCTGGCTCACCTATGCAGCCATTTTAAGTTGGTGTCTTAGTCCTTTTTAAAATGTTTAATCTAAGAAAATATCAGGCATTGAATTCGAATGATGGGAGATTGATAATAGGCAGATAAGTAGCAAAAACTTTGGAGTTTACTGTGGACAAATGTGAAATTGTCCACTTGGCAGGAAGATTAGAAAAGGTGCTTATTGTTTACATAGGGAGAGATTGCACAATTCTGTGTTACAGAGGAAACATGAATCACAATAAATTGCATGCGGCTAGTGATTTGGAAGGGAAATGGAATGTTGCCTTTTATTGCAAGAGGAGCAGAATTATAAAGTTAGGGATGCTTTGCTACCATTGTCAGGCCACAATGAGAGATGACATTTCGAGTACTATGAGCAGTTTTGGTCATCTTCCTTAATAAAAGACACAAGTGGATTGGAGCAGTTCAGGGAAGGTGCACTCAACTGAATGTTAGGGTGAGGATGTTATAAGGAAAGTGTGAGCAGGTTGGACCTATATCCAGTGATATTCAGAAAAATGAAGGTTACATTATAAAACAAAAGGGACCTGATAGAGTTAATGCTGATCAAATGTTTTCCTTGAACTTTTTGCTGAGGGACACAGTTTAAAAAAAATGTCAGGATAAAAATAATTATTTTCTGGGGTCATGAGTGTGTGATGCACTCAGCACTGAATGGAGAGTTTTGAATACTTTCAGGAAAGAATTACATGGATTTTTTTCTAATTTTACTTCTTAATTTACAAATGTCAAAGAGTAGTGGGGATAGGCAGAAAATAGGTTGAGGCTGCATCTGCTTATTTTGAGTGTCAAAGTATGCTTCACAAATCACTTGAAATAATTTACTATTCGTCCCTCCGATTAGGGTCGAGAAGTTTTAGGGATCTGGGGTAACCTAGCCTTGACCTCATTGGTGGATTCCACAACTGCCCATTTACAATAAGGCAATTGAGAAACTCTTGGAAATGGCAGAATGCCAAAGTGACTGGTTCTCTGATACTGACAATTGGCACATATTTTGGATGATGAATAGTATTGCGATATGTATTACATTTTTGACTTTTGTTGATGTGTCAGCCCTGCTCATGATGAACAAGATGATGTAATAGAATAGAATGACATTTGACTTAAGTTTTGTGGTGCTGAGGCTCATATAATGAAGAGCCAGACAAACTTTACCAAGGTAAAATTGCACTTTTATAATTAAATTTAATTTTGAACTTTTTGCTCCCTAAATTAATTTCACAGTGCAGGATTGTTCAGTTTTCAAGATGCAACGCAAGTGAAGCAAAAGCTGTGACCAAAAGGGCTTCTGTGTGTCAGAAATGCCATTGATCATACAAATTAAATTGCTGTTTTTCGTGTTGCCTTAGAAACTGGGAAGAGACCACTATGCAGGTCTTGACAATAGCTTCATTGGGTGACGTGAAATTCCAACAGATCACAAGAGTCGATTTATTATGTGTGTGTGTGGAGTAGCTGTAAAACCTTCAGCTCACCAGGCTGTCTCTCAGCACCACATTTTATTTTAAAAAGTCAGGAAATCATTTGGCACATGAAATTAAATGTCTAAATTAAAGCTTGTGCAATTCAAACCCAATTACAGCCTGTTAGGAAAGGCCACTTTGGTTATCTTTGATCCAGGCTACATTGACTTCCTCTTGGCAGGAAAAGGAGTTAAGTAAACATGGCCCAGCTGTGATATAGTCAGATGGAGCTGAAATACCAGCCCCTTTGGGACTTTTAGAGCTGATTTGTAATGCTGCTACTTCACAAATGTGAAGGTATGTGTGTGCTGCTGCCATACAAAGAGCAATGTTAATATAAATAAGGAGAAACTTTGGCTTTGTTTGAATAAGCTGGTATGTTGACGTGTAGGAGCTGGGAAGAATTGTAGCTTGCTTGCCTTTATTTTCCAATGTAAAGAATGTCAGTTGGTGTAAGTTAATATCTGGTGATGGTGCAGCAGTTCCAACACTGTTTATATCTGTTTCCACAATGTTCAACCACTTTCACTTCTATAAGATCATAAATATATACAAAAATACTTTGTCATTGATTGATATCATTGATACATTGGTCAGATCCTTTCTTCATTACAAGATTGTTCCCCTCTTTTGTTAGATTAGGAAATAGCATAATATGTATTCTGTTAACAGTGAACAGCATAATATGAATTCTATTTTAATTTGTTATGGGAGCCACCATAGTAGTACAATGTCTGGATTAAGTAAAAGTCCATTTGAAAAGTTACTGGCACATGGTGTATGAAACTTTCCTTTCATGTATGCAAAGCTTTTTGTAACACTTATGACCAGTGAAAGGTTAATTTTATCAAGTGGTCAAAGGTACATTTCTAAAATAGCTATTTCAATGTGGTAAGCGAAACAGGCCCAGAAGAACATGCATTTTTTTGTAATTTTAAGTACTTTTAATGAATGTCCGATTTTTAAATTCTTTTCCTTGTCCAACATTTTCCACTCGAAGGCAGTGACTTATGCTATGATAAGATTCCATGGCAGTTGCTGTCCTCTGGCAGTTTATTATTTCATGTTTGAGATGATAAAGTAAGCAACAATGTGCTCATAATAAACTGTGCTTTCTGTGGCTTGTCAAATGTGCATGTAAACTTCCAGCAAGAATTGCTGCATAGCAGTTAGGAGGAGGGAGCTTCATGAGTTGCATCTTTGTCCTCATTGAGAGAATAGCAATGAGGCCAATTATAATGACTCAATTGCAAGCTGAAAAATCAAGTCTGATTCATCTTCTGTGATAATACAATGGCTTTAAAAGGTGTATTTTGACCTTTTTATTTTATGAGAAAGGTTGATGCAGAGGTGAAGAGCAGTCTGCTCAAAGCCAATCATATAAACAGCTTGTGAGGCTGTGGTTTTCTTTCAAAAAGTTGGAACAACAGAAACAGCCTGACTGGGTGGAGTTAAGCTACCACAGAAAGACCATTTTTTTTAGTTTTAGCTCTTTGCAGTTACTGGAGTCTTGAAGCTGGATGTGAAAGCCCTTAGTCCTCTGTCTCTTTTACAGCTAAAAACTGGATTCTCTTCCTGCTTGCATGTGAGACAATCTGTTTTACTGAATTTGCCTTTGCCAACATTGTGCTTCTGCTATGTTACCGTATTGGAATATTTAATTAGTAGTTAATACACTTTTTTTTAAACATTTCAATTGAGTTTAGAAACAAATGGACAGATTAGCAATAGACAGCATGGTTTTGTGCAGGGGAGGTTGTGCCTCACTAACTCGATCATGTTTTTTGAGGAGATGACAAAGATGATTGAGGGAAAAGCAGTTGATGTTGTCCATGTGGACTTCAGTAAGGACAATATCCCTCATGATAGACTGGTACAAAAGATGAAGTCAGGTGGTATCAAGGGTGTGCTGACAAGGGATATAGAGCTGCCTAGGTGACAACCTTCAAATTACAAGGGAATGATGAACAATTATTATTTCCCATTGCTGCAGTGTGATTGTATGAATTTGTGCTGCTTAATACTTGTTTAATGTCTTTTACTCTGATTTTCTTTGTATTCAGATGCCAGATCAGTTTGACCAAACAATTGTGCTAAACCAGCTGAGATATTCAGGAATGTTGGAAACTGTGAAAATACGACGAGCTGGATTTCCAATCCGGAGGCAGTTCGAGGACTTCTGTGCAAGGTGTTCTTTGTTGATCATGAGTATACAATAGTCTTGCAACTTCAGTGTTTTGGAAATTTATTCAATATGGAGTTTTCTCAGATGAGCTTTAGCGAAGTAACTTGTTTACCAGTGAACTAAGCAAAGCATTTCACAAAAAATACTTCAGACAGGCTGGTACAATTACAACATTTAAAAGAGACCTGCATGTGTTGATGAATAAGGAGAGTTTAGAGGGATATGGGCCAAATGCTGGCAAATGGCCTACTCCTGCATCTATTGTCTATTGTCTAAATGGGACCAGGTCAGATTTGGATGCCTGATCAGCACAGGCGACTTGGATTGAAGGGTTTGTTTTTGTGCTATATGACTCTATGAATCTCTGAATCAATATACATTCAGATATTGGGATGACTTAACTAAGATTTGGTCAAAAAGGCAGATTTTAAAGGACTGTCCGGAAAGAAGAGAAAAAACTCTAAAAGTGGAGAGATTTCGTCAGGAAATTCCAGAGGTTGGGGACCTGATAGCTGAAGTTATGTTTGATAGGAGGAATGTAAGACTTGCTTAAGAGATAGAATTGGTCACTGTAATTGGGGAATCCTGTATACAACTTTTTTATGCAGTTGACCACAAAATCAAACTCTCCACTATTGTCCAGCTATGTATTGTTGCTTTCCACGTGGTTTGTAGTTATCCATCTCACTGTAACCAGTGAATCGTTTGCAATGTCTTCTCTTCCTGTTCCCACATTGTACATCTGATGCTTTGGAAAGATCTATCCTGGGCCGCCCCTTGTTTCTCAGCTAAGTGTTACCCTTAGCAGTGTCATCTGAAGGGACAATGTTAGTTTATTTGCTGAAATGACTGAAGCCAGTGTTTTCAGTCCATCGCTCCAAACTCCACCATTCTCCCAGAAAACAGCTGAAGATCAAGCCAATATGTTCATGGTCTTGGTGATCACGTTTGATCCTGAGTTGAGTTTTCAACCACATGTTGGTAACATCATTAAGGCTCCACAGCAACACTTGACTGCACCCATCTCAGCTCAATTGCTGCTGAAACCCTTTGTTATGTGTAGACTGGGCTATTCAAACTCTTTGGTCTTCCAAAGGATTTACTGACCATCTTCCATGGCCAACATTCCCTGGCCTGGGAATCAAACTTAAACATTCTAACTTGGAGTTGGGAGAGCAACAACATCACTTCCGCACAGCTTGCAAGTACAGTTTTCACCTGGGAATTTTGGAATAACTGTGGAAAACTATCGGATTTCTCCTTGTAAAATGTTAAATATGTTTAATTCACACTGCTCCATGTTACATCTGAGTAGTAGTTAAAAACATCAGTAGAGTATAGTAGACAATTCACCAAACCACACAAGACTGATGCTCTGTGCAGCAGTCTAACAGTCCCCTCCTTTTTCTCCCACTACATCTCCCTAACTCTGGCAGTTTGCTTCCCTCAAGTACCCAATCAATGTTTTCTTGAAATTGTTCATCTCATCTCATTTCATTTCTCTCATCGGCAGTGATTTCCAGATCACTATCACTTGCTGCATAAAAGTAACTTTTGCCCAAAACCTTGAAGTTTGTCTCCCTTAGACTTGTACAACCAGTTAATGGGAACAGCTTTTTTGTAATAATATATGCAAGTTTGCTACAACATTGCTCATAATCTTGTTTTGCTCCAAGGAGAAAAATGCCAGCTTCTGCAAGATAACCTTGTAGCTAAAAACCCCTCACGTCCATAGAAATTGTGGAAAATCTCCTCTGCACCCACTCAAGAGCCTGAAGTGTGGTGACCAGAATTGCATGTGAGGTCAGGGCCTAACCAGAGCTTAGTAAACAGTCAATACAAATTCTCTGCTTTTGTACACCATTTTAGACACTCAATCTTTCAGACTTTGGTAATTGTTCTTTGAAGATTGATGGGTGCGCATTCCCAGGTTCGTGTTTCCCCCCCAGGCACAGGCCCTGCAAGTGCAACTTTGAGAGAAAAGTTTTGCAGCTAGGCCATAAGTCCGTATTGTCTCCTCACTCTTTTCAGTCAAAATCCATCACCTCACACTTCTCGATATAAGATTCCATCTGTCACATGCCTCCTGTTTGACTCATCTATCGATAACATGTTGCAAGCAATTCATTATCAACCTCTTTGTTTGCTGTATAATGAAGTCTAATACAATGAAGATTAATAGAGACATGCAGGCCCTTCTGTCCAACTTGTCCACACAGACCAGATATCCTAATTTAATCTAGTCCCATTTGCCTGCACTTGGCCTATATCCGTCCCTAGGTTCCAGTTCATATATCCATCCAGGTGTCCTTTAAATGTTGTAATTGTACCAGCTTCCACCACTCCCTCTGCCAGTTACTTCCATACACACACCATCCTCTGCAAGAACATGATGTCCCTTAGATCCCTTTAAATCTTTCCCTTCTCACCTTAAACCTATGCCTTCAGTTGTGGGATCCCCTACCCTGGGAAAAGGACCTTGGCTATCCATCCCATCCATGCCCCTCTCTCAGATCACTGCTTAGCCCCTGATGATGTTATGTATATGCTACCTGAGGCCCAGTCCTTGGCTCATTGCTGTTGCTATATCCTGTGTTTTCTTGGCAGTTTTTGTCAGTGTCCAACCTTAAATGGCCTTGTAAAGGTAGTTTTGAGATTTATTTTTCTGTAACCCGTAGTGCAGGTGAGAAGGGTTACCCAATCAATAGCGTTCACTCAATCATAAGTTCAGAAGTGGGAATGTTTGCAAATGGTTGCAAAATGTTCCCAAATCCCCAAACAGTGAAGCAGCCTGAGCTAGCAGGCAGTATGATCTGGACATAGACAAGCTTGGGTTGTTGGGGACAATTTTCCTGAATGTATTGACCATAGCCAATCCAGCAAGAACCTAGCCATCCCTTCTTGATATTCAATGGCATTGTCATCAGTGAATCTCCTACTATCAAGGTCTTTGGGTGAGTTACCATTGACCAGAAATTTAACACTGTGCCTATAAGAGCAGGTCAAAGGCTGGGAATTCTGTGGTAAGTAGCTCACCTCATTTGTCAAAGCCTGTTCACCATCTACAAGGAAGCAATCAGGAGTGTGATAGAATACTTTGCACTTGCCTGGATGCATGCAATTTCAACAACACTGAAGAAGATTGACACTATGCAGAAAAAAGCAATCTGTTGTGGTAGGCACCACCATATCTGAGACATTCACGACTGTCCACCACCAACACACACAATGTCAGCCATTATCAGCCTACTCCAAGACTACGTCAACAGCATCTTCCATATGCTTCACTTCTTACACCCAGAATATAAAGGTATGGGTCCGTCACCACCAGGCCACACCGAGATGCACTATATAGCTGCTCCTTCCCCATAACTGGAACCAAGTCCTGGAATCCTACTTCCTGTCAGTACTGAGTGCCCTTGGGCCACAGGGACTGCAGCAGTTCGAGATAGCAGCTTGCTGCCACCACCTCCAGAACAATAAGAGATGAGTAATAAATACTGGTCTCACCAGAGACACTCCTATCCCATTAACATTTTATTTTTAATTAAATGAGCTAAATGTGATGTTGAGATGGGTCATTCACTTGGCACCTTTGGAGAGGCAAACGTAATGAAACATTCAAGATTCTCTGAGGGTTTGACAGTGTCGATATGGAACGTTGTTTTGATTATAGGAGAACCTTGGATGAGTGGATTTATGCTAACTGGAAGGAGCCATCCATTTTAACACTGCGATAAAGAGGACTCTCTTCTGTTCAAAATAGTGAATCTGTAGAGTTACTTAACACCGGAGTGTTCTTGCTGGGAAGTTGAGTATATGCAAGGCTGAGATGGGCAGAGTTTTTCTTAATCACTAAGAAAATCAATGGTTATGGAGAAATGGGAAAGTGCAGTTAATGATTATCAGATCAGCCTTGATCTCGTGGAACGGCAGCGAAGATTTGAAAAGTTGAATAACCTCCTTTTGCTCCTATGTCTAAAGCCGTATGTTTAGTTGATGGAAAATTTAAAAATATCACTCTTCTTTCAGAAAGTTCTTCGGCTAAGCCCAGCAATTAAATACTAGCTAGTTGTACTTCTCTGGGAAGCTTCCAGAACGGTTATTTGGAATCGAATTAGTCACACGGGAAAAGGTAAATTGATTAGGAAGCAGCAGCATGGATTTCTCCAGGGGAAATCCAGTTTAACTAACTGGCGATGGATTTTGAAGGTTCAACGACAGTAACAATTTAATGTCTTCGTGGACTTCCTGAAAACATGTGAGACAATGCCAGACAACATTTGTGAAAGAAGGTCTAGGCCTTGGATTAAAAGGTACAGGAAGAACATGGATACAAAATTGACTGAGTGACAGCAAACAGCAATGGGGAATGGATATTTTTGGGTCAATTTTGAGAGCCTTGCTTTTCCTGCTATATATTAATGATCTCTGGTGAGCAGGGGATAATTTTAAAGTTTGTGAAGGACGCAAAACTTGAGAAAGCTAAACTGTAAGGAAGATCGTGTAGAATTCAAAAAAGACATAGACCGGTTGATAGAGTGCATAGATTTGTGACAAATGGAGTTCCACGCAGAAAAATGTGGGGTGATGCTTTTTGATAGGAAGAACATTGAAAGAAATATAAAATTGGGAATACAAATGTGGTGTGGGAGCGGGGGGAACCTGGATATATATGTGTATATAGATGTCTGAAGGTGGCTGGACACATTAAAAGAGCAATTGATAAAGCACACAGTTTGTATTAACAGGACTGAGTACAGGAAAAAGGAGGTGGTGTTGAATTTGGATAAGACACTTGTTCTGAGTGCCACGTTATTGAAAAATGTGAGTACATTGCAGAGAGTGCAGAACCAATTTGAGAATGTTTCCAATGATGAGAATTTTCAATTATGAGGAAACATTGAAGATGTTAGGACTGTTCTCCATGGAGAGAAGAGTACTAAGAGGAGATCTGATATCGTCATTTTCTAAATCATGAGGGGCCTAGAAAGAATAGATAAGCAGAAACTGGTCTCGCTCACAAAAATAAAGCACGGATTTCAATTGGTTTGTAAAAGAAGCAAATGCGAGATGAGAGGCTACTTTTAGACTCAGCAAGTATTTTTAGGATATGGATTGCAGTGTCTTGGAACTGTTGTGCAGAGAAGTTCAATTGAGACATTCAAAATGTATTGAATGATGATTTTGATAAAAATGATATTCAAAGATATGATTCAAAGCAAAGGGTGACAATCTTTATTGCAAGAGCCAGTGCAGACATGATGGGCTGAATGACCCCCCTGCATCATAACACATGTTTCTGTGATGTCATTTTAATCAGATTATATAGTCAAGGTTTTCATACAATGCAGGCTTTAAACTTTTATGCATAAGGCAATTTTTTTTCAATAAATCCTAATAAGAACATAAAGTAGCAAAAGAAAGTATTTTGAAGGATCATGGCTAAACAAAACATTAATGTTACATTCATTCCCTATCCCAAATCCTTTGATTCCCATGACTTCCAAAGCACACTTAGTCTGAATTTTGAACAGACTCATCAACTTAGCTTCCATAAACTCCTTTATCAAATACAACTTCTCAGTCATAAAATTGTGTGGTTCTCTCTCATCATTTTGCAAAGAGTATATATTGGAAAAATATTAACAGGTGCAGAGGGCATTCAAGAGTACATACTTCTGGAGCTGTGTTAATACAAAGTTATTCTAATTTTAAAAAGCTTTTCCTCGAGATTTTTTTATGCCTTGATGGTTTGTGACTGGCAAAAGAAATCCTTTTATAAAGTTGCCATTTCATTGAAGAGGCTTCTGGCTAATTCACGTTTCGTGACATGCTGTGAAAAGTCTGCTCACATTTGGACAGCTGTGTCAAACATCACCATAGCAACTGAGTCAATACACATCATTCTGAAGCAATCAACATAATCCTAACTAAAGCAACTCTAGCTCCCACTGAACTAAGATCCTTTTTTTTTTAACATGTTCAAAGATCCTGATCAGAATCGGCATCTTCACCAAAAGTGAACCAGTTCTTCATTTAGTCCTTTCATATCTGTCTTTAAAATCTGTTGAGGTTTATTTGTATTGGAGAAGTTTCATTTACAGATGACCGTATTAACTGCGGCAAAAGGTTTACCTCTGTTGACCCTCCGTGTCTGTATTTAAAGCTTTCCTGGGAAGCCTGGAATACTGTCTACTAATACTTTGGAGACCATGCATTTAAAGTAAGAGGGGGGGGGAAGTTCAAAGGAGATGTGAGGCGCAAGTATTTTTACACAGTGGTCGGTGTCTGAAGCACGCTGCTGGTGTAGTGGTGGAGGCAAATATGATCGTAATGTTTAAGGGGCTTTTAGATAAATATATGAATAAGCTAAGAAAGGAGGGAAAAGGACCAGGGATTGGTTTAATTTGGTATCATGTCTGGCACAACATTGTAAGCCGAAGGGCCTGATACTGTGCTAGACTGTTCCATGTATGTTGTATCTAACCCATTTGTGTCAACTCTAACTCCAGTAGTTACAGTGAATGATCCACAGTCTCCTGTGAAAGTTTTCAGCAACTGTCTTGAAGATCCAAGTGAAAATTTTGGACAAGAGGAATGGAATAGAATAGCTGTTTTTGGTTTTCTCCTTAGATATAAAATCTTGATGAGGAACCTCTCGCTACCTGATGATTTGAAGGCAAAGTGTGCTGCATTACTTTATTGCTATGACAACACTAACACAGATTGGCAGCTCGGGAGAACAAAGGTAAACTGGTTTTCTCCCCTCTGCATTATGTTCTGTCATCCAGTGAATATCAGAAAACTGAATATATTTGATTTATTTTTAATCATTATTGGGAATTGACTGTTCCAGCAAACCTTTTCCTCACAACTTTTCCATAAGCATATTCTGTTTAGCAGCACAATCTTTTATGATTGATTTACTCAGTATTATGGTCAATTAAACACAAGTCACTCTTTTCTTATCAAACCTTTTCTGGTTTTCTACTTCACCCAAAGAGTTGATTGTTTAATTTAAAACATCAGAACCCATATTATCAAATGTTATTAGAATCTCTCTTAAACATTTATTTATTTATTTTCATATTGTCAAGACTTGTCAAATTTGAAGGGAATTGCTGTCATGGGACAATTAACTTGTAATTTTTTTGTGGTCCATACCAATATTCTGATGCCAAGGTCAGCCGTTAACATTGTCAAATGCTTGGTTATTGATAAACACAGATCCTGTGTGTCATTCAATAATACAAATACGGATTCACATCACTGAGAATAGTACAGATTTGGAAATGAAAACGTATTGGCTAAGATCAGCTGCTGTGCAAATGAGTAATTGTGGAGATCAATTACAAAATCGTCGTAACTTGCAGCACTGAAAGTGACTGCTCAGTCTGTCATGTGTCTTTGAAAAAGTATTTACGATTACTCCCACATAATCTCACACTGCTTAGAAACTTTAGGTTCCTTATCCTCAAGTGCCCAAGTTCAGTATGAATGGGCAGAAAGCATTTGCAATATTCACGAATCCTCTGATAACCTACATAAAAAGTGTAGAACTAATTAGAGAGCAGAAAGGGGATTCACACATGGAGATGGTAGGCATGGCTGAAGTGTGCAATGAATACTTAGTATCTGTCTTCAGCAAAGAGAGAAATGTCACCCAGGTCATGGTAACTGAGGAGAAAACTGTTTCACTGGAAGGGTTGAAAATTGATAAGCAAGATGTGTTAGATAGACTGTTGTTACTGAAGGTCGACAGGGGACAGCGACTGGATGTGTTGGATAGACTGTTGTTATTGAAGGTCGACAGGGAGCTGGGACTGGATGGGTTGGATAGATTAGAACATAGAAGAATACAGCACAGTACAAGCCCTTTGGCCCTCGATGTTGCGCCGATCCAAGCCCACCTAACCTACACTAGCCCACTATCCTCCATATACCTATCCAATGCCTGTTTAAATGCCCATAAAGAGGGAGAGTCCACCACTGCTACTGGCAGGGCATTCTATGAACTCACGACTTGCTGAGTAAAGAATCTACCCCTAACATCTGTCCTATACCTACCACCCCTTAATTTAAAGCTATGCCCCCTCGTAATAGCTGACTCCATACGTGGAAAAAGGTTCTCACTGTCAACCCTATCTAAACCCCTAATCATCTTGTACACCTCTATCAAGTCACCCCTAAACCTTCTTTTCTCCAATGAAAACAGCCCCAAGTGCCTCAGCCTTTCCTCATTCGATCTTCCTACCATACCAGGCAACATCCTGGTAAACCTCCTCTGCACCCGTTCCAGTGCCTCCACATCCTTCCTATAGTATGGCGACCAAAACTGCACACAATATTCCAGATGCGGCCGCACCAGAGTCTTATACAACTGCAACATGACCTCAGGACTCCGGAACACAATTCCTCTACCAATAAAAGCCAGTACGCCATATGCCGCCTTCACCGCACTATTTACCTGGGTGGCAACTTTCAGAGATCTGTGTACATGGACACCAAGATCTCTCTGCTCATCCACACTACTGATTGTTGCTACTGAAGGTCAACAGGGTACAGCAACTGGATGCGATCCATCCAAAAATTTTGAAGCAAGTGAGAATGGAGATTGCAGGGGCACTAGCCACATTTGTTCAGCCTTCCTTAGACTTAGGGGAGATGGCAAAAGCCGGGAACATTGCAAGCATTACAGGTTTGTTCAAGATGTTTGTGAGGAAAGATGACAGCAATTACAGACCAGTGGTCGGGAAGCAATTACTCATGATAGAATTAGTAGTCACATGGAAAACGATCAGCTGAATTAGAAAGGGTTAGCATTGGTTATGAAAGTGGAAGTCATGTTTAACCTATTGGAGTTTTTTCAAGACATAACAGACACAATAAGGGAAATGTTTTCGATGCAGCATATGTGGATATCCAGAAGGTGTTTGATAGAGTGCCACATATCAGGCCTTTAAGAACAGTTATAGGTTATTGAACAAGAGCAACAGAAGCATCATGGAAACGGGAAAATTGGTTGAGTGAAAGCAAACAGGTGGTCATAATCAACAAATATTTTTTTCCAGCTGGGAGTGGATTTCTCTGGGGTCTGTATCGGATACCTTGCTTCTCCTGATGTATTTTAATGATCTCGATCTTGATGTTCACAGGACAATTTCAAGGTTTGCAGATCTCATGCAACTTGTAAATTTGAGAGGGGAACTATGTATAACTTAAAACGATATCG